>NW_007259586.1:1947039-2045111 GCF_000164805.1 Carlito syrichta
GCGGGTTCAAGACCCGCCTGGGCAACTTAGTGAGACCTCATCTCTACAATAAGTCAAAAAATTAGCTGGGCATGGTTGCGCGCGCCTGTAGTTCCAGCTACTTGGAAGGCTGAGGCGGAAGAATCACCGGAGCCCAGCAGGCTGACGCTGCGGTGGCCAGGAGTGTGCCACTGCACTCCAGTCTGGGCGACAGTGAGACTCCAACTCAAAAAAAACAATCCCCTTCTTACTGCCCTTCACAATCTAATAAGTCTTGAGTTTGAATTATTGCACTGGGTATATTTATTTACTGCATAAAGATTAGATCAATGAGAATCTGCAAATTTCATAACAACTGTGTAAAATAACTTGCCTATGTGACAGTAAATACCATAATTTCATTATTAATTATGGAGCCATGCCAAATAAAGTTACTTTAAAAATACCTGATTATAGATAGAGACTGAAAGGGAAGCAGAAAGATCTGTAAACGTTTACACTCCTTTTTATCAGGCTTAGCACTCCAGTTTATGGAGGCCTTTGCTATTTATCTTCCCAGCTTTTTGGATCTTTGAGTTCGCTACTTATATTTTGACCTGGAGATGATATCATGTTGAGAACAACTTATTTTATAATATTTGGGTGTCTACTACATGCTAACCACTTTTTAGGTATCAGGTATAATAGTGCCGTGAACAAAATAGCCAAAATTTCCCTTCACCTCCTGGAACTTGGAACCCATCGTAATTTATTCCTATTAAGATCAGGGAATAGGTAAAAATGATTAGTTAAAAATGAAATCTTTCCACTGTGAGAAGTCTATCTAAAAGTTACTGTGGGTGGCAAAACAGAAGTTGGTTTGATTGCTTGCAGAAATGTCATGCACAAGGGAACAACACTATAAATTTTCAGGTTAGCCCTCATTCTCCCACTCCCCCAAAATAACTGGGTGTGGGTGTGGGTGTGGGTGTGGGTGTGTATGCCTCCTTCCTAACCTTTCTGCATTAATATGTACACACATAGCTTTTTTTCCTTTTTTCTTTCAAAGAAAATGGTAACACACATACATCCTGTTTAGTCAGTGTCACTTCTTTTTTCTACATGAAAGCGATATTTTATTACATAATACAAATATTCCTACCTAATTCTTGGTTAACAACTACCTAGTGTCCCAAAGTACCAGGAGAGGGTGGTATAATTTATTTAGCCATTACCCTGGTGGTGAGATTTTAGTCTGTTTCCGTTTTTTCAGTATCACTGACAATGCTGTAATAACTGTCTTTGCACACTAGTTCAGTTGCACACTTTGCAGTTAGTCGCACTCTTGTTTTTTTCTTATTGTCATTACATCTGGGCAACTTTCCATGTCAGTACATGTGTGCCTACTTCATTCTTTCTAATAATAACTGGAACCTACATTTATTTGGTTGCTATGTGGTAGGGCTGGCTGATGGAGCTCTTACAAAAATGTTAAGATGTATTTATTCATTCAGCAAGTATTTATTTAGCAACCTTTATATGCTAAGAACTTTATTTTGGGTGCTTGGGATATGTGATTAACTAAAACAGGTAAAGATCCCTCACACAGGGTTTGTGTTCTAGTCAGGGAAGATTGACATTAAACAGTACATGTAATAAATACATACATTATTTAATATATTAGAAGTTGGTAAGTGATATGGGGGGAAAGCAGAGCACAGTAAGGAGGTCAAGAGTATGGAGACAGGGCATGTTGCAGTTTTAAATAGCATTATCAAGATGTCAGGAACGTCCACACTGGGAAAGTAACACACAAGCAGAAACTTGAATGAGTAAGGTAAGGAACCATGTACCTATCTGGGTGAAGACCAGTTCAGTGCAAAGGCCAATCCAGTGCAAAGGTCCTGTGGCAGAAATGGTACCTGCATTTTCTGAGGAACAGCAAGGCGGCATAGTGGCTGGAAGAAAGAGAACAAGGGTAGAACTATAGGAGAGACCAGAGTGTAAGGCAGAGCAAACCACACCACTCAGAGTAGAGTTGGAGCCATTGAATAATCTTGATCTGAGTAATGACATGCCCTTGCTATAGGTAATCTGATGAGATTATCTGAAGGAGTGGAAGCAGAGAGCACAGCTGGGAAGCTGCTATCATAATCCTGGTGTGAGATGATGGTGGCCAGACCAGAGTAGTAGTAGTGGAGGTATACAGAGTGCGTGGAGATATTTTAAAAGTAGACTCAAAAGGATTGCCTGATGGATTAGATGAGAGGTGTGAGGAAGAGAGAGGAGTCAAGAATGACTCCCAGGTGTTTTCTTTAACGTGAATGACTGGAAGGATGGAGTTGCCATTTGCTGGGTGGGAGATGTGGGGGTGGGTCATTTTTTGGTTTCAGATCAGGAATTTCTTTTGGACTCAGTGAGTTTGAGCTGTCCATTAGACACAGAAGTTGACTGTCAGGAAGGCAGTGGCCTTAGAGTGTGGAGTTCATGGAGAACTTTACTGTACCCTGATTTGTCTCATCATTTCCTAGTTTGTGAATGCTGGAAACGATGCTGGAAAGAACGTCCTTGCAAACTTAACTTTATGTTTAATTATGAATCCTTCTGTAGGTTATTCTCTTGAAAGTCATGCCACTGAGTTACAGAGTGTATATTTTAGGGTTAGAAATACTTCCAAATTACCTTGCTAAAATAATTGTATAATTTACATTCCCATCAGTGTGTACAAGGATATTTGTTTCCCTTCATCTTTGCCACACTGAATATATTGTTTTTTAAAGTTTTGCCAGTTTGATAGGAGAAAATTCATGCACTTTTAATGTTTTCTATGAACCCATGTGTCCTCTGACCTCAGAGACTCTCTCCAGGTTCTAGAAGGTGTAGGGATTTGTCCTGCTCTGTGAAGGTTTGCCTGCTATGGGTACAGTGGTAACGTAACTCATATTTGGTAGGGCAAACTAATTGCTTCAGGACTGAGCTCTCTGCAAGACAATGTAACACATTCAGCATTGTTCAAGCAGCTAATTAAAGACTATTGGGGAGACAACTAAGTAGCAGTTTTAAGGTACAACTCCTTTAAAAGGGGAAATTTTGAATTATATCATCCTCAGAAAGAACAGTTCATTCTGACATGTGGACAAGTTTTAATAGCAAGTGCCAAATTAAAATAGTTGGTACAACCGAGGTGGTTAAGCGCACTGAGTGAGTTTAGATTTCTTTAAAGTTTTACAATATCAAAGGAGCAACAAGTTGAAAGTTTTATGGTTTTTTTTTTTTTTTTTTACAAATTAGTCAAATAGTTGTTATGATTCAAATATGAGCTAGATACTGTACTAGGTCCTGAAGTTACAAAGATGTGCAGAAACACAGCTTTACCCCACAGATGGTTCCGTAGAGTTGGGAAGCACATATATAGCCAATGATGCTCTACCGTCACGTGGGCTGTAAGAGAAATATGTCAAGGTGTTTGGGGAACTGCGAGATCAGCCTGACTTTGTCATAAATTCAGGTCAGGGAAGGAAGGTTTTAATGGACAAGCAGAAGTTCTCCAGAGGGACAACTGGAGACATTCTGGGAAGAGGACCCAAACATGTGCAAATAGGCATGAGAGACTGGTATTTCTGGGAAGCATCAAATCACTGATCATTGAATGTACAAGACTTGTGAGAGACAGGCATGAGGATAAACACAGAAACTTTTGTATATTCTGCCAAGGATCCTGGAACTTATTCTGAGGGCAATGGGCATCTTAGAAGAGTTTAGGCAGGAGAATAACATGATCTTACTTGTATTTTTTTGAAAACCACTCTGGCAACCATCTAAGGCAGGCGTCATCAAACTGTGGTCCTCAGGCCAAATTAGGCCCACTGCCTGTTTTTATGAATAAAGTTTTATTAGAAATCATTTGTAAATATTTTGTATGACTGCTTTTGTGCTACAATGGCAGTGTTGAGTAGTTGTGACAGAGACTGTATTGCCTTCAAAGCATAAACTGCTTGTCATCTGGTTCTTTACAGAAAAAGTTTGTTAACCCTTGATTTAGGGGACTAAATCAATGGAAGGAGGCCAACAAAGAAGCTATGACAAAGTGAAAGCCCAAGTTAAGTTAGGGGAGGTAAGTGAGAGACACAAGACATATTCAGGAGAGAGAACCTAAAAGACTTAGTAATGGAACAAAAGATAAAAGGGAAAAGGAGAAGTCCAAGATGGCATGCACAAGTTCTAGAAAGAGTAGTTGTGTAGACTGGAAGGTCACAAAGGGACACGCAAATGAAGATATCCACAGAGTGTGCCATAAATGAGCCTGGGAGTGGCGTAGGTGGATGTTCAAAATGATAAATTTCAATTTGGACCCATTTTCATACTATCTTGTTAAAATATAAAAATCTAGAAGCACTTTATTTTACTGCCCCATCCTAAGGAAATAAATCCCCATATCTACCATATTTAGTCTTTCTTAACCATTCAAGGCATAGCTTCCTGTCCACATACATCCGGAAGCCATCCATGCACAGTTCAACCTGCGCACTCTGACTTATCCCTGCTCTGAACCCTTGTTCATCATTATTGGAAACTTTACTGCCTAGAAGTTTCTCTTCTCAAGCAAACATTTCTTATTTCTTTATCCTAGAATAGAAGTTTAAGGATAAGTTGAGTGTCTCATACATTTTTGTGTGCCTACCAAGGTCTACCATGTAATCACAATTTAGGCACGTAAATATGTGTATTTCTTAATTACAGAACCCAACAGTCAAGCGATGGAGCCAGGCAAACTTATCCTACCTCTACTATCATTCATCATTTGTTCAACAAAAACGTACCAAGCACATTCTATATGCCACACACTCTGCAAGGTACCAAAGGTACAGTGATTAATAGTTCTTGCCCTCAGGAAATGCACATTTCGGTAGAGGATGACAGATAATACATTGTCCCCTATACTTTTGTAAGTCCTAGAACCATAGAACGTAATATTGTAAAAGAACTCTTGAGTTTTTATTTTTGCTCAGCACTCTCATTTTACGGATGTAGAACCTGCATAGCGATTGAACTTGAACTTTCCACCTCGTCAATAGAGCAGTGAGATTCACATCTGTGTTGTCCACATAAAACAATGTGATTTGATTCTCTCATTGTTTTAACATTTCTTTTACATACGGTGAGTAGTTTGTCATCCTTACACTGGTCAGTATCAATTCTGAAGATTGCATATTTTTTTCTTTTTATTATTAATGCAGCCCTGCCAGACTTGGCTTCTAATGCAAAATCTCTGCCTTAATGGAGTCAAATTTAGGGGGGAATGCTTCACCATTAGTGCACGTTATCTCATATAACATGCTGCTGTCTGTATTCTTGAAAACTGACATGGAAAATGCAGGAACACAGAGTTTCTGGCGGCTTCCCGTTTTCATCTTTACAGGAGTTGAAAGCATCAATTTTCATTTCATGCTTTGAATTGCTTGTAATATGGGTTTTTAGCGAGCCTTTGGTAGGCAGATGAGCCAGAGCTTTGGGGCTGTGCAAAAAAGGAGACTCTAAGGAAAGCCAGAGAATAGGCTGTAGAGCCCTGGGGAAAGAAACAAATGTGTACTGGAGAATTGAGATCCAGCTATATTGCTCCCCCAACACTGGGAAGGTGAGCTTCTCTCAGTTTTGCCAGACACTTCATAAACTCACTCCCTGATTGAGTGCCTTTGTTAGTTTCATTGTGTTGTAATACAGAGAGGAGAGGGAAGGGGGATGTGGTTAATACAGAGGGTCTATGATTTGGGACTTAATGATTTTTTTTCAACTTTACAATTGTATGGAAGCCATATACTCATACATCAGTTAAAATTGTACTTCAAGTATCCATACAACCATTCTGTTTTTCTTTCAGTGCATTATTCAATAAATTACATGAGATACTCAATACTTTATTATGAAATAGGCTTTGTGTTAGATGACTTTTCCCAACAGTAGGCTAATGTAAGTGTTCCCAGCATATTTAATTTAGGCAAGGCTAAGCTATGATGTATGTTCCTAGGTTAGGTGCAGTTTAGACTTATGATGCGTTTCTTGGGATGTAGCCCCACTGTAAATCGCGGACCATCTATAATCCAGAAATGGAGGGAAAGCAGCAAGGTTTTGCACCCTGCAGTATCTTATTGGGGAATGTCAAAGATATCAAAAAGGGCCGTAACTCCTTGAAATAAAGCACTCACCTAGCAGATTAGGGTGGAACTCTCAGGGCAATGACCAGATTGTTTTCTAGTGCATATTCCTTAATAGGAAGGCAACAAACCTTTGGGAAGTTTTAGCTTCTCCTCTGTCAAGACATATGTTCTCAGCAGCAGCTTTTGTGAATTATTACAAGCTGAGGAGAAACCTGTATCCCCCATCCCAGAAGCATCCCTGCTCTATGTTTTCATTTTCCAGAATGCAGAATGAAGGTGTTGGAGTGAACTGTTCTGCTTGCCAACCAGTGAGAAGGTGTCAAAAAAAAAAAAAAAGTCTGTTACTTGCCAGTTTGAAAATATGTAGGTTCCAACATTTTGTCATTAAGAAAATGTCTTGTAAGTTGGGATGACTTTAAGTAAATTTTTAGTGTTTTTATGTCTCTTTGAAAATTGTTTAATTCCTCATATTAAAGTCACATTTTTAAAGTGAATTTTATTCACTTTAAAAATTTACTTATCCCAGCCTGTGCAACATAGTGAGATCCCTGTCCTTACAAAAAATAAAAAAAATTAGCCAGACATGTTGGTGCACACCTGTGGTCCCAGCTACTTAGGAGGTTGAGGCTGCAGTGAGCCATGATTGTGCCACTACACTCCAACCTGGGTGACAGAGTGAGACCCCGACCTAAAAAGGGAAAAAAAATACTTATAATAATAAAAGTTTGATATACAATATTCTTAGTTTTGGCATTTGCATATCAGTCATATGATTACCACTTCATTCAAGATACAGAATAGTATTATCACCCCTTAAACTTATTTCCTGGCTGGGCTCGGTGGCTCAGCCTGTGATCCTAGCACTGTGGGAGGCCAAGGAGAGTGGATTGCCTGAGCCTGCGGGTTCAAGACCAGCCTGGGCAACTTGGCAAGACCTCGTCTCTACAATAGATTTTTAAAAAATTAACTGGGCGTGGTAGCATGCGCCTGTAGTTCCGGCTACTTGGAAGGCT
Source organism: Carlito syrichta (assembly GCF_000164805.1). Classification (NCBI taxonomy): domain Eukaryota; kingdom Metazoa; phylum Chordata; class Mammalia; order Primates; family Tarsiidae; genus Carlito; species Carlito syrichta. The sequence continues at coordinate 1,954,166 of NW_007259586.1, forward strand.
GAGGCAGAAGGATCGCTGGAACCCAGCAGGTCAAGTGCCACTGCACTTCAGTCTGGGCGACAGAGTGAAACTCTAACTCAAATTAAAAAAAAAATTGTTTCCTACTGTCACTTTGTAGTTAACTCCTTCCCAGACTTGAGGCAATCATATGTATTTTCTGTTCCTAATAATTTTATCTTTTTCTAGATGTCTTAATTGATGGAACAACCTAGTATAAAGATACTGGGTTTAGCTTCTCTCAATACAATGGACTTAAAACTCATCCATGTTGTTGCTTATGTCATAATTTTCTTCCTTTGTATTGCTGCATAGTAATCCATTGTATGAATGTACTATAAAATGTTTATCCATTCACCAGTTAAAGGACAGTTGAATTGTTCCCAGTTGAGGGAATTATGAGTAAAGTTACTAAAGGAGCCTTCAAAGAAAGCAAGAGAATAGGCTCAGAGGTCCAGGAAAGAACTAAATATGTACAAGACAGATTTTTGTATCGACATAGGTTTTCATTTTGCTTGGTGAGTACCTAGGAGTGAGATCTCTGCATCATATGGTATGTATATGTCTAACTTTGGAAGATACTGTCAGACTTTTTCCACAGTGGCTGTGCCATTTTTCATTCTGACCAGTGACATGTAAGAGTTCCAGTAACTGTGCATCTTTATCAGCACTTAGTATTGCCAAATAAAAGCATTTTTCTTAGCCTTTCTCGTAGTGTGGTAGTATTTCATTGTGATTTTAACTTGACATTTTCCAAGTGATTAAAGATGTTGAACATGTTTTCATGTGCTTATTTGCCATCCCTGTATTTTATTTAGTGAAGTATCTGTTCAAATCCTTTATCCAGTGGTCCCCAACCTTTTTGGCATTAAGGACCAGTTTCATGGAAGACAATTCTTCCATGCACCGGGGGCAGGAGTTTGTGGTGGGGACAGGGGGAGGGTGATCATCAGGCATTAGATTCTCATAAGAACTGCAGTATCATGCTCACGGCCCCTGTAGCCTCAACCTGCTGGTCTCAGGCAATCCTTCTGCCTCGGCCTTCCAAGTAACTGGGGCTACAGATGCACACTGCCATGCCCAGCTAATTTTTTGATTTATTGTAGAGATGAGGTCTTGCCAAGTTGCTCAGGCCCGTCTCAAACCCCTGGTCTCAAGCGATCCTCTTGCCTCTGCCTCCCAAAGTGCTGGGATTACAGAAGTAAGCCACTGCACCTGACTCCTTTATCCATTTTTAAAATCAAATTTTTTGTAATCATAAACTTAATGCAGTGCTCAAACTGTCAGTCCTGCTCGCCATTGGATTTTTTTAATACCAAGATAATATCTTATTTTCAGACATTAAGCTTATGATAGGAGTGGGACAGATCTGGGCTTACATTCTGGCTCTGTCCTTGACTGTATGGATGACCTTGCCAAATCATTTGACTTCTGTAAGGCTCAGTTACCTCATCTGTAAATAGTCTTATTGCCTAATTGTTGATATTTGTTAGGGTTAAATGAGTGCCTCACATAAAACTGGAAACAAGCTGGGCTCGGTGGCTCAGCCTGTAATCCCACGCCTTTGGGAGGCTGAGGTGAGTGGATTGCCTGAGCCCGCGGGTTCGAGACCCGCCTGGGCAGGCGAGACCTCATCTCTACACTAAAATCAAAAAAATTAGCCAGGCGTGGTAGCGCACGCCTCTAGTTCCAGCTACTTGGAAGGCTGAGGCAGAAGGATCGCCGGAGCCCAGCAGGTTGAGGCTGCGGTGGTCGGGAGCGGCCACTGCACTCCAGTCTAGGCGACAGAGTGAGACTCCAACTCAACAACAACAACAACAACAACAACAACAAAAACTGGAAACAATAGGCCTTCACTCAATGATAGTTCTTATTACAAGTCAGTGACTATTAAGATTTAGGCGTATCCTCACAATGGATACGTACTGTCCCTGAATGCAGGTCCTTGTTGGGTTCAGTTTACTATTGTAACACCAGTGTCTCACCTATTACACAGTTCATGCCATGAAAGGCTTGAATGAACTGATTGAATGTATACATGAGTGAAGTAAAGGATGGGAATGACACAGTTTATGCTTGACTCAGCAAGAATATCACAAATGCAGTTTTGTGACATACTGTCCTCAATCTGGGAATGTTTGTTGAGCTGTACCTTTATTACATTTTCTATTTATTTTAGTGCTGTAGTCATTGATATATTTTTACCAGACACTTCAGATTTATTTTTAGTGAGGCTGAGGGGCATAACGATTTGGGGATGCAATTTACTTCTTTCCTTCTTCTCTCTGCTTTTACGTACTTTTTCAGTGGCCAAGAGAGCTGCGACCTGTGGCTCATTCTTAGGTTTCTCCTCCACTTGAATGTGAAATCTGTGAGTCATTGCAGAGTAAATCAGTGGGTTCCCAGCTCCATGCCAAGCGCTGCTTATCTCTCAGGTCTACCGAGGTTGCTGCCAGCTGTTTTGGCTGTTTTTAGGATACGGGGATCTGTTGCAGTCTGGTATTTTCTTTCTCCAAGAAACCGGGGCAGTAGATACAGCATCTGGGTTCCTATAGCCTGACCCCATTTTGAAGAAATTGCTGACTTACTTTGGCAGGGCGCTGTCAGAATCTCACCAGTTCCAGTGTTGGCCTCCTGAAAACCATTGTTCCAACTGGTCTCTGCTGAGTCAGCTGTTAGAACTAGGCCAGAATAGCTCATTCTGTAGGCCGAACAATACTTGAAACCAACGTTTCACCAAAAAGGAGAAAGTTAACTTTTTAAGCCAGCTTGCTTGCTTTTGCAAAAGTAGCTTTTTGAGGCCCTGGGTAATAGAATTAGGGATAGAGAATGTCAGAGCCTGGATACTGTGTGATGTGTTAATTATTATTTTATTGCTGTGAACTTCACACCACTGTCGCTGTGGAAAGTTCTTCAAATTGAACTGCCTTTCATATTCTGGTGATGCATTTCACCTTTGAGAGGCTAGTAGAGGCAGTATTCTTACCTTCAGGGAGAAACTGACAAAGCTTTTCTTGGTATAAATTGTCTAAAGAACTCTCACCTGGTGAATTACCACCTAACTTGAATGTGTTTTTTTAGTTTCTCTTCATTAAAAACTTGACTAGAACATTCCTTTGAGTCTTTATTGATTGATTGACTGAGTTGGAGTCTCACTCTGTCGCCCTGACTGGAGTGCAGTGGCCGCTTCCGGCCACTGCGACTTCGACCTGCTGGGCTACGGCAATCCTTCTGCCTCAGCCTTCCTAGTAGCTGCAACTACAGGCCTGCGCTATCACACCCGGCTAATTTTTTATTTATTGTAGAGATGAGGTCTCACCAAGTTGCCCAGGCAGGTCTTGAACCCACGGGCTCAGGTAATCACTTTCCTCGGCCTCCCAAAGTGCTGGGATTACAGGCTGAGCCAGCGAGCCCGGCCTCCTTTGAGTCTTTAAAGAGTCCTGTTCTTCTTCAGCCTCATCTTGGTCGTTTCTACGCATACATTAAGAGCTGGTCCACAGGGGTAAATGCCCTTGAACTTTCTCCTGCTTTAAACCCTCTTTATGTTGCTGTTCAGTTTATCATGTGGTGGTGTTGTTGGCATAGCTGTTTGAAAAAACCCTGTAGTCAGCACACATTTGCCCTGACATTAATCAGAAACACCACTCCCAGAAACTTAGGAAAATCATTGGAATTCAGTAAAAATGGGTTCTAGTTAGAGGTCAGAGAAACTCAAATATTATTTGCAGATCACAGAGACAGGCCAATTCCAACATAATTAACAACGCTTTGTCACTGTAACATCACCTCATTTAGCTGTCTTACAAGAAGCATGTTTTGGAACTGAGAATAATGAAAGTGATGTCATCATACATTAGAAGACATTTTAAAATCAGTTCTAAGATCCTTAAGTAGTGTGAATCTGAGAGTAACAATAGCATCCTGAAAGAGAAGGCACTTAACATCTAAACTCACGTAGTCCAGGTTGCTAGTCACTAACTACATGTGACGGTGAGAGCATTCAGATGTGGCACATCTGAATTGCAATATGCTGTCAGTGTAAAATTGACTCCGGATTTTGAAGACTTAGTATGAAAAAAGGGTAAAATATCTTGTGAATAATTGTTATATTGATTTCATGTTGAAATCGCAAATAGTCTAGATATATTGGGTAAGAGTAAATACTTTATTAAATTGATTCCACTTGTTTGGTTTGACTTTTTTTGTGTTTATTTTTTGAGTCAGGGTCTCACTCTGTCACCCAGGCTAGAGTGTAGTGGCATAGTCACAATGGTCATAGTTCAACCTCCTGGGATCTCAACCTCCTGGGATCAGGTGATCCTTGCACTTTAGCATCTGAGTAGCTGGGACTACAGGCATGCGCCACTATGCCTGGTAATTTTTTAATATAGAGACAAGGTTTTGCTATATTGCCCAGTCTCAAATTTCTGGGTTCAAGCAATCCTGCCCCAGCGTCCCAAAGTGCTGGGATTCCAGGTGTAAGCCACTGCACCCAGATTGACTTGTTTTTAATGTAATCTTTGTATTTTAACATTAGATATATGGCTTATATTATGTCCTATTGCACAGACTGGTATGGTAAATAAGGTAATCTGGTGTGACAATGATGCCCATAATTCCAAAAATTGTACAAGTTGAAGTCATATCTCATATCAGTGTTCATTTGCTGATGGGGATGTGAATCTATCTTACCTTGGAAGCATAACCTTTGAGAGTCATGGCAGGCCAGAGAGGCTTGTGGTAGGTGATGAGTGAGGTGGCTTCCATGGATTTTTGGGCTTATGGTGACCTTGGTGGACAGTTTAAGACAGATAAATAAAGTTACATCTATGCAAAGGAAAATCCCAGCAATTTCTCTGGAGGTTGCTTTCCACAGAAGTCTTATTTGACCTCGATTTTGCACTTAGAATCATCAGGCATGTCAAGATCAGAGGAGCCTTTCTTTGATATGATGCACCTAATAGGGATTCCAAAGGGCTATCACCTGGAGTTAAGTGCTTAGGTAGCATGTTTAAAATCACCCTTTCTTCTAATATTCCTGAGAATATTGTGTTTTGTTGCCAACTATGATTTCTTTTAAAGGACTATGAGATTACATAGAGCTTAACCAAGGCTGAGCCTCTCCCATGTGCCCGGGGCTCCTCCTAGGTCCTGGGTAAGGTCAGAAACAACATGTACAAGAACTTTGTTCCTTGTCCACAGTGAGCTTACACATTCACTAAATACTGAGTGCTTGCTGTATGCCACACACTGTTCTAGGGAACAGGAAAGCATACTAAAACTCCTGCCTTGGGAGAGCTTACATTCGAGTGAGTCCCTTGGTATAGTTTAAAACACTCACTTGGAGTGAATTTCAGAGCTAGAGAGGGACTTGGGGATTAGGTGGGCCAAGTCATTTATTTAATAGAATAACAGTCATTTTACATGTTGAATGTCCCACAGGGGTTACTACAATGCCTGACATGTAGAGTAGGTACCAGTTGTATTTGCTCATTTATGCAAAATATGTTTATTATATATCTACTATTTTCTAGGCACTTTTCTAAGTGTTGGGGGTATATGGATGAGTAGAAGACAGATTGTTGTTCTCAAGGGCATTAAGTTTCCAGCTGGGGTTAAGGGAGGGTTAGACAGTGACCACAAAATATTATTAAGTATATGGTATGTCTGAAGTTGATAACTATGAAAGGAAAAGGTAAAGCAAGATAAGGGACACTGGGAGTGCCAATGGGAGATGAGTGACAATCTAAAATAGAGCCTAATTGGGAAGGTGATGCTTTTTGGTTGAGGGGGAGATGTGAGGGAAGTACTAGAAGATAAAGGCAAAGAGGTAGAGGGAATAGGAAATCAGGTCATGTGGCAACTTCAGCCTTTACAATACGTTTTTAAGTAGAGAACTTATGTGGTCTGACTTGCCTTTTGTTAAAAGTAATTTTTTCTTTTTTTTTAACCATATAGTAAAATTCTTACTAGTGTACAATTCTGTGAGCTTTAACAAATGCACAATGCCTTCCAACCACTGTCATAGTCAAGACAGAGTCGTTCCCTCCAAAACACTCCTCCTTTTTGATTCAACATTTCAAAGCATGCTTCTGGAAGCTCTGTGGATCTTAGGCTGTAGAGAGGCAAACTTGGATAAGGAAGACCAGTTAGGAGGTCTGGGTAGCTATCAAGGCAGCGGTGATGGGAGCTGGTACAGAGCACATAGGAAGTGGTCAGATTCTGGGTCTATTCTGAAGTTAGAGGTCTGATGGGAGGTATGAGGGAAAGAGAGGAGTAAAGGATGACATCATGACTTTTGCCCTGAGCTGAGAGGAAGGCTAGAATCTTCGTTTAAGTGAGATGGGATGGGTTGCAGATGGAACCAGTTTGAAGCAGGGAGATTGTTGTTCAACTCTGGATATTTTGAGTCTAAATATCTATTAGGTATTGAGGCAGAGATGTTACTAGGGAAGTCTGCTGAATTGAAATGCCCACATTAATGTGTAGAAACCAATGTGCACATTGTAAGAGAAACAGTTGGAAACAAAATCTGAATCTTCTAAGAGCCACTTGTCAATCCTTAGCATTCAGAGGTGCTTGAGTAATCTGATATCACGATTGTTGTCTGCTGCATCTTTGTTATGGTCCTTCAGTTCACCTCTTTATCTCTTCTTTGGTAGAAAGATGTATGTCCTTTCTGTGTAGAAAATACCACAAAGTTCAATGTGGCTGTAATTGTCCTGGTATTTGCTTGACTTGTTAATTGAAAAAAATGACCTGTGTTAGGAATAAGGAAGAACTGGTTCCGAAGGACTCTTTCTATTTCACCATAGTTGTTTAACTCCAGGAAGAACTTTTGGTGTTTGACTTTAGGTCACTGTGTATTGATCTGCTCATATCTGGTGCCTATAGCTGCCAATGCACTTGAACTGAGGAAGAGAGAACTGAAAAGAAGGTTAAAATTAAAAGCAAGATGCGATGTTAGTTGGCAAAAAAGAAAAAAAGGAAAGGAAAAAAGATACAACATTCTATATATAGTCTAATCTCAAATTAGATTGAAAACTTTTATGTACATGTGCAGAATTCATTCTGGGAAGAATGTACTGAAGTGATGACAGTTGCTATCTCTGGTCTGTGAATTGATGGGAAGCTCTGCTTCATTTTAAATATTTTTTTCCATGTTTTTGTGACTTTCTCAATGAACAGATAGGTTTTACTTTTTTTACGTTTTATTCAGGAAATTTTATTCAGTATTCAGACCTGGACTGGGGATAGACCAGTGAATGAGACAGAAAAAGACATTGCCCACAGGGAGGTCACAGTCAACGTGAGACCATTATAGTTTTTTCTCAGAGTCTCACTCTGTCACCCAGGCTGGAGTGCAGTTGTACTCTTACAGCTACTCCAGCCTTGATTTTGACCTGCTGGGTTCAGGCAATCCTTCTGCCTCAGCCTCCAGAATAGCTAGAACTACAGGTACGTACCACCATGCCCAGCTAATTTTTGCATTGATTGTAGAAACAAGATCTCACCAAGTTGCCCAGGCTGGTCTCAAACCTCTGGACCCAGATAATCCTCTCACATCCACCTCCAAAAGTGATAGGATTACAGGCATGAGCCACTGCGCCCTACCCACTATAGTTTTTTTTTAATCAGAAAAAGATACATTAATTAATCAAGAAAGAGTGCAAATGAACTTGCCTAGTTTCATTGACTTTTTTATGTACATACTACATGAGATTGTTATGAATCACTCTCATCCAGGTTTCTCCCTGTTACAGTCTCAGAGGTTCCAGAGGAGCGAACATTTGTGACTGGGGCTCCTGGCTACATTTTGGAAGACCCTTGTGTAATGTGATATATCTTATAGTATGGGGAGCGGGGTTGCACTGCATTCACCACAAAAAGGAGCTGTATAGGGCCCAAAATGTGCCAACCTTGAGCCCAAATGGTCCTACCACAGGGCAACAGAACACATCATGGTTCCTTGGCAGAAACTTGCATGGAAGGTTCCAACTGCTGTCATCATAACCAGCCTCAGTAAGACAAGTCACCTGGTCTTGCTAAGCTGCTGTTACCTCATTTGGAAAACACTTGGGATTAACTAGTAGAATGTGATATTCTGTGACTCCAGGATTTACACAGTGGTGGGGCCGGCAAAGTGATTTCAACTTCAAGAATGTTTACCTTATGAATATGTACTTGAACATAATTATACAATCTTCTTTCTACCTTGGAGGCTCACAGCTATGTCCATGTTTTGTAACAGTGACCCCAAAATGCAGCTGATTTTGGAGAGCTTGCAGAGAATATCTGTTCTCACTGAAAGACTTGGACCCAGGGAGACTTCATTTTCTCCTATGACTCTCTCTCCTTGGAGGTTTAAATATGCTTAATGGAATTGGCATCCAGCTTTTATATTTGTTGGTGACTGGCTAGATGCCACAAGTGGGAATACAGAAGAATAGGAGAAGATACTTTATACCACAAGATTTGGAACCTGCAAAAATGTTTTCTTATATCTTATCTATGCTGGATCTCAGAAATGGCTGATTTTTACTCTCCTCTTTTTTTTTTTTTTTCGCTTCTTCTGTAAAAATGTTAGTATGGTGACTTCCTTCTAATTTTATCAAATACAGTATGTCCAGAAACAAAACAGAACCATGTTTCTGCGTGTGATTCCTGGCAGAAATGGTGCGATTTCATCTCAGGATAAAACTGTGAATTTATGGGAAGCAACATGGTATGGGTACTTAGGGAAAGCAAAAGGAATACATAGCTTGGCTGCCAGAGTCTCCTTTGTCTTGGCGGCTAGAGGAAATCACTAGTGATTTGTGGGAGCTGAGACTCCTGAGGAAGGAGTCAGAACCCATCAGTGGCTCAACAAGCCGGCATGCTGGGTAGAGAGCCAAGGGGGGGGGTGGGCAGCATTACATTTCCAGGAGAGTTACATTACTTATTCATTCAAATTACACAAGTTGTATATAAGAGTGAGAGAGAGAGAGAGAGAGAGAGCACGCGCGAGCGAGCGCGAGTGCACACACAAACAAGAATGAACATAGACACTTGAAATTTGTGTGGTTGAGTCCGCCTGCCTTGGAGGCTGTGCCTGGAGTCAGGTTGAGGGGAGAGGTATGATTTGCTGTTCTCAGTTTCCAGGAGCCTCCCAGAGCATCCGCACCTTCCTGTGCTGAGTGTGGTTCTGGTATGTAATTACATGTTTTTTATACAGTGCAGCTTCTTTAACATAAGCCCTCTTCTCCATCCAGGGCTCACCTGGAGAAATGTTGAGGCTATGTTGAATTTACTGAAAGTAGAATATTATATTTTGTGTTTAGTTTAAAAAGATTCTTCAAGAACAATTTTGATTGCTGTGCAGGACCAGGATTGGAGTGATGCGAGGGAGACACTCACCGCAGGCCACAAAACTTAAGGGAGTGCTGAAAAACTTAGTCATCAAGTTAAATGCAATTTTAGTGTGATATTTTTAAAAGAATCAAAATTTCTTTCTTTTTTTTTTGAGTTGGAGTCTCACTCTGTCGCCCAGACTGGAGTGCAGTGTCCGTTCCCGGCCACCGCAGCCTCGACCTGCTGGGCTCCGGCGATCCTCCTGCCTCAGCCTTCCAAGTAGCCGGAACTACAGGTGCACACTATCATACCCGGTTAATTTTTGATTTATTGTAGAGACGAGGTCTCGTCAAGTTGCCCAGGCAGGTCTCGAACCTGCGCGCTTAGGCAATCCACTCGCCTTGGCCTCCTGAAATGCTGGGATTACAGGCTGAGCCACTGAGCCCGGCCTCCTTTGGCTTTCATATGGCTTAGCTAGGCACTGTTATTGATCTTTCCTTTGTTTAAAACTGGTGTTTCTTTCATCGTGGATTCTGTGCATTATTTTTGAATTTAAAAATATTGCATGAAATATGATTTCCCTCACTGAGGTTTTTTTTTTCTTTTTTTTTTGGCTCACCCTTAAAATTTACACCCCAGGATTATGCTTCATCTATTTCATCATAGTCTAGCTCTGCCTGTGATGTTTGCCTTGACATCTAATGGTAGAAACCCTGAGTAGAATGTGGTTTTCAAGGGACAAAAGGAGCATCCAGGATGATTGTCTTCAAGAAGCTTACTTAGAGAATGTTCACTGTGTGTAAGGATTAAACTCCTTTTTATGTGCCATGTTATGTGAAAGGCTATTTACACTTTTGTTTATTTACTAACTAATTATTGAACATTTTAGTGTGGCTGGCACTATTCTAGGTGTGAGGATTACAGAAACTAGGCAGAAATCCCTATATTGGTGCAGCTTACATCCCAGTAGTACTCATACACTATTTCTAGTCCTGAAGACAACTGCAATACAGGTATCAGTTTCTTCATTTTAGTGGTGAGGAAGTTGAGGCCCAGAGTGTAATCCTGGAAGCAGATAACTAAGTGTGGTGCTATCTAGCCCAGAATCAAGTGTTGGAAGGATACAGAAAGAGTCAAGTTTATTGTGACCTTAGTTTAGTCAAGAGGAGCCTTCCTGGAATATATGAATCTTCAATTGGCTCTTAAAGGAAACCATTATTTAAATGCTAGATTAAATGTAGACAGCAACACAACACCCGTTTTCCTTGGTTTTAGCAAAGCAACGAGCTGTTGCAAGGCAAAAAGATGAAGATAGAAGACTAGCCTGGGCAGCATGGTGAGACCTTGTCTCTACAATAAATCAAAAAATTAGCCAAGCATGGTAGCACACGACTATAGTTCCGGCTACTTGGAAGGCTGAGGCCGAAGGATCACCTGAGCCCAGTAAGTTGAGACTGCACTGGCCAGGAGCATGTCACTGCACTCCAGCCTGGGCAACAGAGTGAGACTCCACCTGAAAAACAAACAAACAAAAAAAGATGAAGACAGAAAAGTATTTACATATCTCAGTCTGCAGTGTCAGCTGGACCTCTGCATGGCAGAACAGGTTCATCTTTTGTATTAGCTCCAATTAATTACACTGGAATCTTTTATCCAGGTTCAGAGAGACAGAGTGCAGTGATTGATGCGCATTGTGTGGATGGAATTGACAAGGGTCATCACGAATTTAATGCTTGTGTGTCACATATGTCATTATACTCGTGTCACTGTGTTGATTGTCCTAGTGCCCTGAGCTAAATTTTCAGAGGGTTACCATTAGGATTATTGTGGATCAGGTTGTTAATATGTATTTCTTGATTGACAGGAGAGTTAGAAAGAAGCAAACATGAAACAATACTTTGCTAAAAATATTGAGCATGCATGGCTGTAGTTTTATAAAATCTGTGTTATTTGTATATATGCATAAGCAATTAGAAAATAAATCAGATATCTATCCAATGACTTTTAAAAAAATCTTTATTGAGGTAGAATTGATATACAGTATCTTGAGTATTCTTAAAGTGCATGATTGAATGTTCTGGGCTATACATACACCCATGAAAACTTCACCGCAATTAAGAACATGAACCTGCATCCCCCCCCAATAAGTTTCCTTGTGTTCTTTTTATCACTGCCCCCCTTCCCCAGTGTATACCTCCCCATTCCCATGAAACTGGTGATATGAACTCTATCACTACACATTAATTTGCTTTTCCTGATTTTTTTTTTGTAAGGAACAAAGTCTTACTCTGTCGCCTAGGCTAGAGTGCAGTGGCATGATCATAACGCTAAGCAGCCCGGAACTCCTAGGCTTTAGTGATCTTCTACCTCAACCTTTCAAGTAGCTGGGATTACAGGTGTGAGCTGTAATCTCACCTGGCTCTGCTTTTCCATTAAAGCCTGGCTCTGCTTTTCCATAATTTTGCATGAATATATTCATGTGGTATGCATTCTGTTGGCAGAAGGAGGGTTCTGGCTTCATTCGCTAGCATAATTTTAAAAATCCACTCGTGTTGTAGCATATAACAATAGTTCTATTTACTCAGTAATATCTCGTTGTATGGATGTACTGTAGTTTATCATTCACCCCTTGATAGACATTTGGGTTGTCTCTAATTTGGGGCTCTTACAAATGAAGCTACTGTTAACATTTGTGTGTAAGTTTCTGCATGCATATGGGCTTTCATTTCTCTTGGATAAATAGCTAGAGGTTGAATGGCTGATCATATGGTTATCTCAGCTTCTTAAGAAACCTGTCAGCTTCTCCAGATGGTTGTATCCTTTGACACTCCCACCAGCAGTTTATGAGAGTTCCAACTTTTCCATTTTTCCCCAGTACTTGGTGTGGTTAGTCTTTTTTTTCTTCTTGAGTTGGAATCTCATTCTGTCACCCAGGCTGGAGTGCAGTCGCATGCTTGTGGCCACAACCTTGACCTGCTGGGCTCAGGTGGTCCTTCCGCTTCAGCCTTCCAGGTAGCTGGAATTACAGGCATGCTCCAGTACGCCTGGCTAATTTTTTTTTTTTTTTTTGAGTTGGAGTCCTCACTCTGTCACTCAGACTGGAGTGCAGTGGCTGCTCCTGGCCACCGCAGCTTCAACCTGCTGGGCTCTGGTGATCCTTCCGCCTCAGCCTTCCAAGTAGCTGAAACTATAGGCGCGTGCTACCATGCCCGGCTAATTTTTAAAAATTTATTGTAGAGATGAGGTCTCGCCAAGTTGCCCAGGCGGGTCTTGAACCCGTGGGCTTAGGCAGTCCACTCACCTCAGCCTCCCAAAGCGCTGGGATTACAGGCTGAGCCACCAAACCCAGCAATTTTTTGATTTATTGTAGAGATGAAGTCTCGCCAAGTTGCCCAGGCTGGTCTCGAACCCGTGGGCTCAGGCAGTCCTCTCACCTTGACCTCCCAAAGTGCTGGGATTATAGGCGTGAGTCACCATGCCCAACCAGTTAGTCTTTTTAATTTTAACCTTTCTAATAGCATATAGTGGTATCTCATTACAGTTTTAGTTTTCATTTCTATAATGACTAATAATGTTGTGTCTTTTCCAGTGTGAGCCACAATACCTGACTAAACTTATTAAATATAAATATTTGTTAGTCTTTTGAAATTTCAGCTAGAGATTCAATTGAAGATCATTTGGATGTTCTTATAAATAACATTATATTATTTTTATTACATGTATCCGTAATTTTAAAAACCATTTTGAAGAACACTTTTTCCTTCTACATTTTCTAAAATACAAAATTTGAAGAAAAATTTATATTATATACTTGCATTGCCTTGTTAAAAAGTTATGAAGCAATTTGCATACAGTTGAGTAAAGGGAGGAAAAATTCCCTTAGTTTCATCCACTGCAGTTTTTAAAATGTAATTTTCCAAGCAATTAATCCCTAATGAAGGCATGTGCATTTGGGTTTTTCATTTGCTGGAACATATTTCATGTTTAAAATTTTAATGAAAAACAATAAAAAGCAAACTGGTTTATAGATTTTTGAAAAAAGATATGACCTTTCTGTTTATTCTCTTTGAGGTAATAAACTTAGTAAATACATCTGATTTTTTTTTTTTTTTTAGATCTCCTTTTCTACAGCTAAAAGTTGGCAAAATTGAATTTGTTATTCAGTAGATGGTAGTTTGGTTTGCTTGGTTTTCCTTAACAGTTTTTCCAGACAGTCTGAGATGGAGTAGGATAGTGGGGAGAAGAGTTTGTCTTTATTGCTTGTTTATTCTGTTTTTAACTTGATCTAGATTTTTTTCTACTATAGTAGAAAGAATAGTGTAATGAATCTAGATACCATCAGATCACTTTAATGATGGTCAATTCTTAGCCAATCTTATTTCATTTGTACATCCATTACAGTTGATTCCTTTGGCATGGATTATTTTGAAGCAAACCCTGGATATTATGTAATTTCTCTTTTAAACATTTCAGTGTGTTTGACCTGGTTTATAAGCCTTACAGATAGAAGACATTCCTAATGTTTGATATTCTTCATATTTTAGCACAGCTCTTAATTTCTAAGCTATGTATAATTTTTTCCTTCATTGTTTTATACATATATGTGTGTATATATATATGTTTTTTATATATACATATATATGTTTTATTTATTTCTTTTTTTGAGTTGGAGTCTCACTCTGTCGCCCAGACTGGAGTGCAGTGGCCGCTCCCGGCCACCGCAGCCTTGACCTGCTGGACTCCGGCGATCCTTCCACCTCAGCCTTCCAAGTAGCCGGAATTACAGGCACGCGCTACCATGCCCGGCTAATTTTTTTATTTATTGTAGAGATGAGGTCTTGCCTGCCCAGGCGGGTCTCGATCCTGCGGGTTCAGGCAATCCACTCATCTCAGCCTCCCAAAGGCGTGGGATTATAGGCTGAGCCACCGAGCCCGGCTTATATGTATTTTTTTTGAGAGAAGGTCTTACTCTGTCTCAAATGCTGTAAAGTCATTCTTCCCTTGTCCCGACTGAGTATTGCAGTAAAAATAGTGTAAGAGCCAACATTTACCAGATAATATTTTTAAAATCTTTTTAATCTTAAAGATCCTTAAAAAATTGTTGGAGGATTTCTATAGATTTTTTGCTTATCTACATTTTTTGTTTTCTTAAAGCATATATGTTTATTTTTAGAAACGGGGGAGGGTTTTTTTCCTTTTCTTCTTTCTTTCTTTCTTTTTTTTTTTTAAAGAGATGGATTCTGTCTCTTTTGTACAGGCTGAAGTGCAGTCGTATGATCCTAGTTCACTATAACCTCGGACTTCTGGACTTCAAGCAATCCTCCTGCCTTAGCCTCCCAAAGTGCTGCGATTATGGGCATGAGCCACTGTGCTTGGCCAGGGATTTTTTTAAAAACCTTTTTAATTGTGGTAGAATATATATAACATAAAATTTACCATTTTAACCATTTTAAGTGCACATTTTAGTCACATTAAGTGCATTCATACTTTTGTGTAACCACCACCAATATCCAACTCATGAAATTTTCATCATCCCAGGCTGAAGACATGTACACATTAAACAATTCTCCATTGTCTCTTTTCTCCATCCCCTGGTCACCATAATGCTCCTTTTCATCTCTTTTGACTTCTCTAGGTACTGCTTGTAAGAAGACTCATGCAATATTTTTCCTTGTGTGTCTGAATTATTTCATTTTGCATAATGTCTTCAAGTCTTGTCCATGTTGTAGCATGTGTCAAAATAGCATATGTCATTCTTTTTTAAGGCTGAATAACATTCCATTGTATGTATGTACCACATTTTGTTCATTCATTCGTCTGCTTATAGACACTTGGGTTGCTTGGTAAGTTATTTGTAAAAAAGAATTATAAAAAGCACTGTGTGAGTCAAACAAAATATCAGCTGGTTGAATTTAGCACATGGGTTGCTATTTGATGTAAACTACTCTATATGGATAATAAAATCACACGTGAACATTATGAACTCATTACTAGAGGTCATAGAAATGTTGGAAACTCAGAGGATAAAGTAACCCTGGAAATCACACTAAATGGACGGACATCCTACTTAAAGTCTTGACTAATTAGAAGCTTATGGAGTGTTATCAGAGACTTTTCATGACACCCTGTATTCATATTTAATACTCAACTTGTGTTAAACCCTAAAGCAAAGTTGGCCACAATCCTTCTCCCCTGGGAACCAGCATACAACACCTTGCAAAGGATTTTGCCCAAAGCAGGCACTAAGCGGGTGTAGAATGAATAAGTACATTTCAGACTTTAGTGTGCAGTTCCTGTTATCAAGTACACTGCTATAGAAATTCTATCTATTGGCAAATCAGCCAACCTGAGCAGAGCACAGGTATAAGAAAGTCACAGCTCCCTGCTCATGTGCAGTGACCCTCCGACTTGGCATTTCACAAAGACAACTCCATTCTGTACCCTGATTTGAATATGGTTAAGGATTTAGCTGACAAACCGTAACCAGAAACCACCTGGATTGCTGGGGTGACTATAACAAGGGCTTGCTAAGCTCCTGTGCACAACCATACACACACGCAAAATGTGTGTTTGTCCAGTCAAAAATTATTTTATTTCTATTGCTGCAAAGCTTGAGAGATGAAATTGGAGGGGCGGGGGGCGGGGAATAAGATGGGACACAGTTCCTGCTTTACTACCAACAAGCGCATTGCCTGCTCCCTACCCAGATAAGTGGGTAATTCATGAAGAGCTGGTCTTAGGGTGGACTTTGGTCCTTCACCAGTCTTCTGTGTTAATTACCTTTCTGGTTGTGTCCTTTCCCTGGTAAATAGGTTCCCTAGAAACTGCTTTGAAAGGTTTATGTGTTGGTGTTGACATGGCTGCTGACATCGGGATTTGCATCCTGACATCCCTTTGAAGGAATCATTTAGCTGCTAAAGAGTTTTGCTAGAGTCATGTTCAGCCTAAATTAAATGTAAATATAACATGCCAGTGGGATAAGTTACAGCAATATACGACAATTGCATGCTGCCTCTCCTCCTCCTCCTCCTCTTCCTTCTTTAGCCAGTTAGAGGTAATGAAATGATTAGGAGCACAGTTATAGAGCTTTTTACCAATGCTTTTAGTAGTGTGACTTTTTTAATTTTAATTTTAATCTTATTGAGTTGGAGTCTCACTCTGTCGCCCAGACTGGAGTGCAGTGGCACTCTCCCAGCCACCACAGCCTCAACCTGTTGGGCTCCGGCGATCCTTCCACTTCAGCCTTCCAAGTAGCTGGAACTACAGGCATGCGCTACCACGCCTGGCTAATTTTTGATTTATTGTAGAGATGAGGGCTCACCAAGTTGTCCAGGCAGGTCTCGAACCCGTGGGCTCAGGCAATCCACTCACCTCAGCCTCCCAAAGCGGGGTATTACAGGCTGAGCCACTGAGCCCAGCTGACTTTTTTTATTTTTAAATTTTAGTAGTTGTTCTTCTGTAGAAGTATTTTCCAGTCTATCCATCAGCTTTGCCTGTGTGATTTTTTTTTCCTTGGGGACAGTGGGGGACATTCCTTTTCACACGCTTCACAGGGTCAGGATGGGTGTGGAGGGAGGGGAGCAGAACTGGCCTTTAAATTTAGCCTTTATCTTTTTGCTATCTCCAAATGAAAGTTGATGAATAGCCACATAGATACAGCCACAACATTTTAGACCATGTATCTAAAGATAATACCACAACTTGTGTAACCATGTTTGGTTGTTTTGTATTAGAGATCTCAAAATTATAAACATCTTAGGCTGCTTCTGACATTTCAGAGGCCCTGCCGGTTTTGCTTGCTTTTAGAGAAGCACTGATAATTTGAAACATCCATATCATATCTTGGGTTGCCTTTGCTAAACACCTAAATCTCTTGGGCACAAGCATATGATCCATATTCCAAAACAAACAAAAATCCAGTGACATGGCTCGGGAAAACTGACCTCTGAGTTAGCATGCACTTTAGCCAAAGCCTTAAGTAACTTTGGAAACGATTTTTCCTAAGGTTACCAGTGTGAAGCATGTTCTTTTTGCCTTTGCTGCCATTTACAGTTAATGTAACTATCAAAGAGATCATTTGTGTTAACTGTAGAAAGAAAACATAGATAAGCAAATTGAAGGGCATAAAAATCACCGTGAATCCTACTACTTAGTCAGTGTTCTGATGTTGATAGCCTTCTCACCTTTTTTCTTGCAAGTATATAGCTGTTATATGTAGATAAGTAGCATATGTGCCTGCATTAACCAAACTTGCTTTATGTTTTTTATTTTTTTTGAGTTTGAGTCTCACTCTGTTGCCCAGACTGGAGTGCAGTGGCTGCTCCCGGCCACTGCAGCCTCGATCTGCTGGGCTCCAGCGATCCTTCCGCCCCAGCCTTCTGAGTAGCCGGAATTACAGGCACGTACTACCATGCCTGGTTGATTTTTTTGATTTATTGTAGAGATGAGGTTTCACCAAGTTGCCCAGGTGGATCTCAAACCCACAGGTTCAGGCAATTCACTCACCTCAGCCTCCCAAAGCACGGGATTACAGGCTGAACCACCGAGCCCGGCGCTTTATGTATTTTTTAAAAACTTTTTGTTTGTTTGTTTGAGTTGGAGTATCACTCTTATCACCCAGGCTGGAGTGTAGTGGCATGCTCACGGCCACCGTAGCCTCAACCTGCTGGGCTTAGGCGATCCTTCCACCTCAGCCTTCCAAGTAGCTGGAACTACAGACGCATGCCACTATGACTGGCTAGTTTTTGTGATTTATTGTAGAAACAAGGTCTCACCAAGTTGTCCAGACTGGTTTTGAACCCCCAGCCTCAGGCAATCCTCTCACCTCGGCCTCCCAAAGTGCTGGGATTACAGGCTGTACCACTACACCAGCCAGTATTTTTTTTTTATTTTAATTTTTATTTTTTGAGACAAGGTCTCACTCTGTCGCTCCGACTGGAGTGCAGTGGCATGATCATGACTCACTGCAGCCTCGACCTCCTGGACTCAGGCAATCCTCCCACCTCAGCCTCCCGAGTAGTTGGGACTACAGGCACACTCCACCATACCCATAAAATTTTTCTGTTTTGTAGAGACAAAGCCTTCCTTTGTTTCCCAGACTGGTCTCAAACTCCTGGCCTCAAACAATCCTCCCACCTCAGCCTCTCAAAGTGCTGGGGTTGCAGGCGTAAGCCACTGCGTCCCACCTAGGTCTTTTTAAAAAATCTAAAGTGCTGTGACATTTTTTTCGACCAGTTAATATAACTGCTGCATAATTGGTATTAACTCCCTTCAAATCCACTCTGTGATAGGCTTTGGTTTGCCCTGCTTTTGGGCGTGTAGGTTTTTCCAAGCAGTGTTTCTTAATGAGAGTGGTATTTCCCAGACTGATCCATCCTGTCACACTGGAGAAGGTGAGGATTTGTGAAGTTAAATCTACCATAACACTTTGACCTTAGCAATCATGAATGCAAATGGCTTCTGTGTTGTATGTTTTTTTTTTTCTTAACTACTACAGTCTTGAAATACTTGCTGGTCATGAATGTTTCTACATATTTCCTAATTAACATTGACATGCTTGATTTGGCTACATGGTGTGGATTAGCAGTAAGGAATATAGTAGTCCATTGGTAAAAAATATTTAATGAATGTATTGTTGGGAGTTAGCTTGCATCTAATGTAGGCTATAGCTTATGATCATGAGAAAGATCATGGAAAAAGATGTCTTAAATCATGCACCTTTTTTTTCTTGCTCAGTTATCACTAGAGATGTTTTTAACTCTTTAATAAATTACATTCTTCTATGTGTTTATGTGTGTATGTGTATGTGTGCATATGTGTGTATACGCATGTTTTTGCAGGATTGTGTTGGTGCCTCTTGGTGGTTTCCAGGTTTGGAAAGAGCAAAGCAATCATCATGATATCGCAGCAGTCCAACTGGCCTTGACTGAAGGTCTGTCGTTTTTATGATCTCTGAGGAACTCTGAGGATGATCTCTTAGAATACATAGCCTTCTGTCTCAATTCTGTTTTTAAGTTGTCCTCTCATTTGGCATACAGCCTTTGGAAACATATTGTGTTTCTGCCATTGATGAGTTGGTTGGCAGCGAGGGGCCTTTAACTCATTCTCTCACAGGCATTTAACGATGATAAAGCATTAGTGATGCCTTTAAAGGCACTTTTGACACAGTCCCTCAGTTAAAGACCTGGTTGCCAGTTAGAATACTGTTAGGATATATAAGCAAATAAATCTTTAGGTTGCTGTTGAACATGGGACAAGGCCGTGCCTATTTTTTTTAATTTCCCAATTCAGGAATCGCCATTGCATGACCCACTATTGTTAGTTATTTATTTATTTTTGGTCTTCATGTTGTTGGTGTTGTAAATTGGATGACAATTCTCTGTCCACAGTTATTTCCAGATTTCTGCAGGGAGTTATTTATAAAGAATCTTACTCTTTAAAAAAAAATCTCATTCATTCTTATGCCATCTAATTGTCTCTTTGCCTTGGTTAGATCTATTCAGCGAACAAGGAAAATCAGAATTAGATGTGGAAGGAGGCCAAAACAGGGGCAGAAGATGCTAGTAGAAATATAAAAATCAGGACACTTGTGAAGCACATTGTAATTGTAAAAAGAAGGAAAGAATCTTTAAAATGATTTGTTCTGCCTTTTTTTTTTCCTTTCTTGAAAGATTTGTTACCCATTTTTGTAGCCTCATCTAAGGCAGGGGAGCTGGTCTAGGCCTCATGAGATCATCTGCCAGCTCTGTACTCCATTCTGGTTTTTCCTGACCTAGTCAGAAGGGTGGCTTTGGCAGGAGTGAAGCAGTAGAAAAGAGTAAATGCAGGAGCTCAAGTGGTCCATTTGGCCAGCGGGGATCTGTGTCTTGTCCCCCAGAAGCCCATCTTCTAGTTGCATGAAGGCTTAAAGGTTGTTACATGTGCTGTTGCCAGAAACTGCATTTAGTAAGTATTTTCCATGTGCCATGCACCAGTATCTACCTTAGTAAGTGAGAAGATAAGGACCATGAAGGCTTATCACCATGATGATAATGAATATGACTGGGCACAGTGGTTCATGCCTGTAATCCCAGCACGTTGGGAGGCCAAGACAAGAGAATCACTTGAACCCAGGAGTTCGAGACCAGCCTGGGCAACATATCGAGAACTCGTCTGTACAAAAAAATTTAAAAATCAGTCAGGCACATGGGTAGCACATGCCTGTAGTCCCAGCTACTCAGAAGGTTGAGATGGAAGGATTGCCTGAGCTCAGGAGGTCGAGGCTATGTGAGCTGTGATTGTGTCTCTGTACTCCAGAGTGAGACCCCAACTCTAATAATAATAATAATAATAATAATAATAATAATGAATATGAATATAAAGGCTTGGCATAGTGATCTCATACAGGTAACCACTCAGTTACTGTTCGTTGCTTGCAATATTTGTATTGAATTTATAACAACTCCTGGTCACAAACCAGTGAATCAGTGCAATTGCCAACCCCACTTTATTGATAAGAACATTAGATCTGAAGGAATAGAGTACCTCACACAATTACCCAGGTACTAAGTGTTTGATTCCGGGTTCGAACTCTGTTTGATCTGATTACAAAACTGACTCTCATAAGCACCAGTAATATTAGTGATCAATACCACTTGTGTAATAGGTGCTTGCTGTTTGCAGCTACGGTATGATGAGCATTCTCATTTAATCGGTTTTAAGTTGGTCTTATCTGACTTGCCCAAGGTCACACAGTTTATAAGAAGGAGGTGGAGTTAAGTTTGTCATTCTGTTTGTGAGTCGGCCTTCTGTGTTGTTATAGTGATTTGAGTCCTAGAGGCTGAGGAACTGAAGGGCGAAGTATATGTTTTTACCTAAATTAGGTTCCTAATTTTGAGCTGGAGTTCAACTCTGATTTCCCCCTCACTGCTCTCCGGAACCTTCTCCTGCTGCCCTCTGTACTCCCAGGAATGTAGGTGGATGGTTACAGGGAATCCACCACCATTCCGGAGAGCAGTCAGCATGCACGCCCCTACTCTCAAGTGCCAAAGGGAGGGAGGACTGCAGTGAGGCGTCTATGCCTCTGCCACCCCTTCCTAGAGGATAGCAGAAAAAATGGGTGTCCTGCATCAGGCTCACTATGGGATTTGGTGTTTCTTAATCTCCGTAACCTCTGTCTCCTTCCATCATCTGTAAAATGGGGTAAGACTATTGCTTTGTAGGGTAGTTGTAAGAAATAAAGTACATATTGGATACATCAGAATCATGGCATCTATTTCTTTTTTTGCAAATCAGACCCCACCCCTGCCCTTGTGTGACTTTATAGATCTTAAACGCCTGCTCCACCTAACACATGCTCATTAAATATTTTAGCCCACTTTGGTGTTTCACAGAACAGATTTATTTAGCTAAGCTTTCACCAGGGTTTTTGAACACGATTTTGATTGTTCCACTGATTTATTTTTCTTTCATACAAAGATGAACTGGATTGGATGTTTTGAAATGTAGGTCTTTTTCTGGATCACTTGTTCTTCGTTTCTTCTGCCCCCATTTTGTTCTGTTGGGTAATCTCCATTGGTAAATAAATCATAGAGCCTCTCTCAAGGAACCTCAACTTAACCCACTTGCTTTTCCTTCTGAGAGGTGTCCACAGCCTGCTGACTGCATATACTGGCTAGTAGGCTGCTGTATTAGTTATCTACTCCTATGTGACAAACTGTCCCCAAATATAGTGGCTTAAAACAATAAACATGTTTGCATCCCTCATACAGTTTCTGTAGATCAGGAATCTGGAAGTGACTTTGCTGGGTGGCTCTGGAGCAGGGTCTGTCACGAGATTGCGGTTGAGGTGATTAGCCTGGATTGCCATAGTCTTTTAAAGACCTAACTGAGGCTGGATGCCACTCTTAAGGTGTCTCACTGACATGCCTGGTCAGTTTACGCTGGGTGTTTGTGGGAGGCCATGTGGATTTTTCCTTAGGGCCGCTTGAGTAACCTCATGATATGGCATCCAGCTTGCCTAGAGTAAGAGAACAAAGAAAGAGCAAGTTGGTGACTTTACTTCAGGCCAGTTCCCTTCAAGTGGGAGGGGGCTAAACTGTAGCTTGAATAGCTGGAGGCAAGAATCATTGGGTATCCCCTTGAAAGCTAGTGTTCATCAGCACCTTTATGCTCCCACTATGAGTTGCAGGCTGTCCAGTAGTCCATTGTTTTCCCCAAATCTGCTTATACCTGTTGCCATGTTGCTATATTCATATAATTTATATAGGGTGGGTACAGTAGCTTACACCTATAATCCCAGCACTTTGAGAGGTTGAGGCAAGAGGACTGCCTGATCCCAGGGGTTGGAGACCAGCCTGGACAATTTGGTGAGACCTCATTTCTATATTCAATTTTTAAAAAATTAGCCAGGTGTGGTGGCATTCACCTGTAGTTCCAGCTACTTGGAAGGCTAAGGTGGAAGGATTCCCTGAGCCCAGAAGGTTGAGGCTGCGGTAGCTGCAAGTGGCTGATGCCTTCCAGCCTGGACTATAGAGTGAGACTCCAACTCAAAAAAATAAAAATAAAAATGTGGGGCAACCCCCATGGGTCCCTGTGAGAGCTTTTCTGTCCTCTTAATAAATCCTGCTTTAAAAAAAAACAAAAGTGTATGAAATTTAAGTATTATGTAACCCAATGAGATATAAGGGAGGGTGAGAAGAGCTGTTATTTCCTTGAAAACTTATTTGAGTTTATTAGAAAGACTTGATAAAGGTTTGTTGTTTAAAAATTGCTGTTAAATTAGATGTAGGTAAGGACTGTAAAATATAAAGGGAGGTCATAAAAAATCTAAAGCACTCAGATTGCTTTGCAAGTGTCTTTATGTTATCACTCTATTTCAGATAAACCCAAATTGGAAATTATAGACACTGAATTAAAAGTATGGTTTATATCAGGAAAGATATTGTAGAGTTCCAAATAGGGAAGCTAGGTTCAAAAAACTTCTCAATCTACTTTTAAAAATGGGTGAAAGAATGGAAACTGTGTGTGTGTTAAAATGTCTTAAGTATGTATGAGTAATTTTGTATTATTTATTGCTTTGTGCATAATCTTTTGGTTAACTCATTATATGCCCATCTCCAATGTGTTAGAAAGAGATCTTTTAATGTATGAGGTGTTCCTGTTAATCATTCCATAAGGAAATTTACCACATTCTGTTCTTTTATGACTCATAGAAATCAAGACAATACTTTTTTTGCACTACCATATTTCATCATTTCTAAGATGCATAATTTTCTACATTTTAACTTTTTAGAAATCAAATGCATTCTATGATGAGTGGCATTTTATAATTCAATTGGCAGTATTTTTTCTGCCTTATTGCCTCATAAATTACAATCATTGCCTTACATTTGATAACATGGTATGTTTTATGATTTTGGTTTCTAGAAGATACAGTCATTCCCTCTTATCCACAGGCAGTATGTTCCAAGACCCCCAGGGGATTTCTGAAACCACAGATTGTGCTTAACGCTATAGGAACTCTTTTTTCCCCTGTACATAGGTGTGACAAAGTTTGATTTATAAATTAGGTACGGTAACAGCAATAACTAACCATAATAAAGGCTGTATGAACATGGGTTCTCTGCTCCTCTCAAAATATCTTGCTTTACTATAGTCACCAATTTTTAAACTGTGTGACTGCGGGTTACTGAAAGAGAAACCATGATTTAAAGGAGTACTACTATATGTGCTATGCATGTGAATTACAGGTTTGTTAGAATTGAGTTGGGTATTTCTGCCCAGCTGTGGTTTGGCTGACTCTGTCTCAATTTATTGATAAAGTTTTATAATGAATAGATTGATTTAAAAAGTGAGAACTTCAAATTTGATTTTCTTTAAATGAAGGTAGTAAATATCACCTCTGTGTGCCTTAGTTTTCTTACCGTGTAAGATGTGTAAAATGAGAGAATTGATATAAATTGTTTATTAAGTCCTTTTCGGCTTGTACGTCCTAAGATTCTGAATCGTTTCTCGAGGAAATCAGAATTACATTCTTAATCTATTGGAGGGGATCTCAGATGTCTTTTATAATAGGATGAAATCATCAACCCTCTCCAGGAAACAGTGCCCATGAGGGCACATTCCCAAAGTTTGCCTGTAATTTCAAGGGGTTCATAGACTAACCCCCAAGCTTATTCCTGAACACTTCAGGGCCCTTTGAGTTCAAGTTAAGCACCTCCTTGAGTTTTGCTTTTTGAGTTTAAATTTTTCTGTGTGGTAGTGGTGGTGGTGTTTTTAAATAGAGATCTGGAGAGTGGAACTTTTTGAATTTTTCTGACTTTGTAGATAGTTTCTTAAGGCTCAAACCTTCGCTAATATATTCTTTGTCCTGCTAAAGTTCTTATTTCCACTTACCCCAACAATAGATATTCTAACTGGGTACCCTGTTATTGATGATAAGGGAGAAAATACAAGTGTAGAAGGGAAACAGAAGCTCTCAAAATACTTTAATAAAGTGCACTTTTTTTTTTGTATATATTTAGCTCTTGCTTATATCAAACAGAGAGTAATTGTTGATCAAAGAAGTCATTGTTAACTTTCCATATTTTCTTAGTGTTTGAAGATCTGTGAAAGGTTTTTATACTTGGACATGCAAAGTCTTAACAGAAACCCCAGGGACAGAGTCCATTGGAAGGAACAAAATGAAACTTGTAAAGGTCAACTTCCCCATAAACAAAAGGAAAAAACATGATGTAAACATTTAATGTGTAAAGTGTTGCATTTTTGTGAGTACAAGGGTCAGTAAAAAAACTATATAAGCATGTAAGAATTGAATAAAAATTGGCAGAGTCCTGAACTCTACCCAAAAAAAAAAAAAGAAAATTGAGAAAGCACCAGGTCTAACATTATTAACTTCCTTGGACAGCTTATTGTTACCTTTTTTCCTCATATCTGTCATGCTAGTTGTGTCATGCCCATAAGAACTACTGAAGGAGGGATATACTGGCATGAACATTTTCAAAACATGAACTTCATTTGCAGTGATGCAAATCTTCTGCAGATTACTTTCTTTGATGCTCAAATCAGCTAGTGTAGTTCCCACCTGGACTAATCACCGAGTAACCTTCCTCTTAGACTTCCATAGTGCATGGAGATTTTGCCGCCTGTCTCATTGTCTTTTATGGGAACCATAGCAGAAACCCTCCCACTTTGGCCAGCCTTATCATTGTGACTTTGTAGAAGATGAGTTTCGCTTGGTGACTTTTCTTTGTCCTTTGCAGTGCCATTTCTTTCCTATATCTATGTTTCCATATACACAGGGAACAGGAAACAGCTTACATTATCTCCTATCTTATTAAATAAATTGCAGGTAGCTGGCTCTTTTATAATCTAGAACTGTCTTTAGAATTTGTTCTAGTCATTGTAGTCTCTCATTAAATGGTAGACTAAATGGTGGGATGACCTTTTTCACTGCATCATCATAATGGACACTTTTAATTCCAAAGAGAATGATTCATTTTCACATAAGTGATAGAAATTCAGTACTAATATGTGCCAGGAATTCCCTTATGTGTTTGTCATAAAATAGTGTTTTTATGCCATAATGGAAAGACTTTATTTTATTCTATAAATATGGAATTTGATATTTTGCTTAAAAAACAAGCTTTGAAGTCACATGTATTCTAGATCCTGGTTCATCTCGCATGAGCCAAGGGGACTTAGACAAGTTTTGTAACCTCTCTGAGGCTCCATTTTCTGATCTATAAAAAAGGGAATAGCAATTCCTACTTTGTAGGAGTTTGAGGCCGATGAAAAGAAGTAATGTATTAAATCACATAGTGTAGACCCTGGCACACACTAAGCATCATAGAAATATTAGAATATTAGAGATAAATTTATTTCAACAGAGAGGAAAGGAAAAAAGTTTAAATTAAATTTTAAAATATAAATTAGTATGTAGATAAATATTTTCCTGTGGATAATTAGTATTTGGAAATTCAAAATACTACAGAATCATTAAGTTATGTGGAAATGTCTCTCAAATTCTCAGATAGGTTTGTGTAAAGGTAGGCTGAAAGTTGTGGTCAAAACCTGCTACTTTTTCCTGACACTTGATAGGATAAGAAAGGATGACTAGGAAAAGTGTTATAACAGAGAATTATTCAGTCCTCTGTTTTGGAACATAAATTATGGGGTTTTTTTTTTGGTCTTTTTTTTATTATAAAGATGTGGGGTACAATTAAGTATACAAACGTTGATTATGCAGGTACCCTTGTTGATGAGGTGTGCCCCTCCCTCCCCTAGCAGTTTCCCTCAACTGTCAATCCCATCCCTCCCTCCCCTGGCAGTTTCCCACTACTGCCAGTCCCTTTCTCATAGTATTATAACTGTTCAAGGAAATTAAGTTTTATAATGATAAGTGACATGAAAAAATTAACTTTCTGGTACATTTTCTCAAATGCTCACCTTCTGAAAGGAATATTCTTAAAGAGATATTAAAGTTAGTTCTTTATTTGTAAATTCACTGAGGAAAGTGAACTCCAGGAAGAATATTGTTATTTTCATTATTTTAAGACATTTTTAAAGTCCCACCTATTATGAAAGCTGTGTAGTATGCAGTGTGTATAAGTTAGCCTCTTTTGTGAGAAGCCTAATCTAGCAGAGAAGTAGTACTTGAGAATGAAGTTTCTCAAGCTTTTTGCTTTAGAAGGTTCATTGTTATCTCTGTATACTGTCATTGGGATTAGAGTAAATATTTGCTTTTTTGGCCCATTATAGTGGAAGTGGTTTTAGGTCACATATAAACTTTTATGCCTAGTAGTATAGCCTAATTTTTGTGTTACTAGTTAAAATGATAGATTCCTTGGCTCTGCCTCTGGAAATTCTGACTCAATAGATCAAGATGGTGTCCTTAATCTGCAATTTTAAAAAAAGATCTATATTCGGGCAAGGCTAGAAACCTGCCCTCTACAGTCAACCTATTGAAACTGTTGGCTAAAACTCATGTGTTTCTTGGAAATGAAACTTGGCCTTTCTCTACCATAATGCCTGAATTTGGGGAAGTGGCTAAGAGAGAATGGTACAAGGACGTAATAAGATCTAACATCAGTTTTTTGTTTTATTTTAAGAGACAGATCCATGCTGAGTTGCCCAGGCTGCTCTCGAACTCCTATGCTCAAGTGATCCTCCTGCCTCAGATATCATCAGTTTTGATTAAACATTGTGTGTTGACCTGTCAACTCTCTTTGTGGTACTACTGGCTGTATTTTACTTAGAAAATTATTCTACTTGCAACCAACAGTCATAACATTCCAGAGGGGAACCCAACAATGTGTTTGTCATTCATGAGAAATAAAAACCAACCAATTAAAAATGGAAACTTTTAGAAACAGATCGGGGCACTTGGTCTCCTGATTAGCCATTGATAGTGTCTACCTTTAATACTTAGGAAAACATTGTACTTTACGTGAGAATGATGGTAATTATCCTTCAAGGTTGAGAAAACCTGTTAGTGCCCTGGACTTTCATAGATCTGCAAGACAGTGACAGTAAAGAGACTGCAATCTGGCCAGACCAGATCAGATGCTATTTTATTGTTATTAATTGACTTGTGGGTGGAAAGCAGTTTAGTTCCCTATTGAAGGCATACTGCAGAGAGAAATTAATGGTGGATGAGGCTGTGACTGGGAGACTTCTCTACATGGTTATCTAGTATTAATTACTGACTGATTTTAGGACTCACCTTACATGTTAACTCCCTACCAAAAACAAATTTATCAAGGTGATTAAGCTGGTGAAGAGAAGTCTTCCAGTTGCCAGGCTATTACAATTAGCTCAACCACTTAATGGTTTTTGAGGGCCTATTTTTTGCCTGTCGCAAAGTTCTAGAAATAATATGGTGAGATTGCGAGACAAAAGTGGTGAGGAGACTGACACTGATTCATTTAGTTCAACAAATATATAATTACCAAGTGCAATATGTACAAGGAAGGAAAGGAAAGGTCTGTGAGAGGATAAGACAAGCGTATTCGTCATCTATTGCTATGTAAGAAATTATCCCAATATTTAGCAGCTTAAACAATACACTATTATTATCTCACACAGTTTCTGAGGGTCAGGAATCCAGGAGTGGTGTAGTGGTGTAGCATGGCTCAAGAACTCTCATGAAGATGCAGTCTGGTGGTTGGGCAGGCCTACAGTCATCTGAAAGCATGACTGGGGCTGAAGGGTGGACTTTGAAGATCATGTACATAGCTTTTGGCTGGAGGCTTTAGTTCCTCACCATGTGTGACTCTCCATAGGGCTACCCACAACATGGCAGCTTTCTTTCCCCAAAGTAGATAGTCCAAAAGGGAGATAGTCTACACATGACCAAGTCAGAGTGTCTTATAACTTAGTCATAGAGTGACATTCCATCACCTTTTCTGTATTCTGTTGGTCAGATGGACAAATTTTATGCACTCTGGGTAGATAATACACAAAGGTCAAACTGTCAGGAAATGGTGCTCACGGGGGCCATTTTGGAGGTTAACAGCTTACTGAGTCTGGAGGATTGTTAAAGGGCTCTTCTGAGAAGGTGCTGCTCAAACTGAGACACAGAGGATGAGTAAGTGGAGTGAAGGGTGATTTGGTAGATCAGAGCATGGAGTGTTCTGAAACTGAATGAAGGCCATTGAGGATAGAGCAGAAAGATTCTGGAATCATGTACTGAGAGATGACGCTGAAGAGGTTGGCAGAAACCAGACCATATATGTCCTTTTAGGTCAAATTAAGGATTTTGTTCTTTGGGGACTTAAGCCGGGAAATGACATAATCAGATTTACTCTTTTTTAATTTTTTGTTTTTACAAAAGATCTCTCTGCCTTCTGTGAGCAATATGGATTATAGGTAGGGAAGCCAGCTTGAAAGCTATTATAGTAGTCCAGGCAAAAGATCATGGTGGATGAAAACACTGGCAGTAGAAATAGTAGTGGATGAACATGAACTATATTAGGAAGAAAATTTGTCAGAATTCAGA
Source organism: Carlito syrichta (assembly GCF_000164805.1). NCBI lineage: Eukaryota > Metazoa > Chordata > Mammalia > Primates > Tarsiidae > Carlito > Carlito syrichta. The sequence continues at coordinate 1,983,471 of NW_007259586.1, forward strand.
GACGGCGTAAAGGAGTTGTCCAGGATGATTTCTCAGGTTCTGGCTTTTTGAATGGGAGGATAGAGGTGACACTCACTGATACAGGGAGCCCTGGAGGAGGACCAGGCTTATGAAATACATTACAGAACTGATCTTGAAATTAGAGAGATCACTGTGTACAGTGAGTAAGTGTCTTCGGTGGTTCAGGGTATGGGTATGGGAACAATCTGGGAGGTCTTTCCAAGAAAAATGTAATTTCAGTCTGATTCATAAAAGCATGCTGCATTTTAAAAACTATATGACAGGTTTTTGTTTTAATTTATGTGTGAGTAGCTAATGTTCTGGCAAAGTACAATAAAGAATTCTTGATGTTTCTTTTTTGATGATCATTCTTTTTAATTTTTGAGTTGGAGTCTCACTCCATCGCCCAGACTGGAGTGGCACGCTCCCGGCCACTGCAGCCTCGACCCGCTGGGCTCTGGCGATCCTTCCGCCTCAGCCGTCCAAGTAGCTGGAACTACAGGCACACGCTACCACGTCCGGCTAATTTTTGATTTATTGTAGAGATGAGGTCTCGCCAAGTTGCCCAGGTGGGTCTCAAACCCATGGGCTCAGGCAATTCACTCACCTCAGCCTCCCAAAGCGTGGGATTACAGACTGAGCCACTGAGCCCGGCTTGATGATCATTCTTGTCTTTCAAAGAGAGTTGATGAAATCTTAAAAATTCTAGCTTATATTTTGAAGGGTCTGTTGGGATGTACTAGGTTGGTCTCTGTTCTTCCTTCCCACTACTTTCAAGCTCATTCACTACCGTTCACAACTCTCAAACAATCTCTCCCTCTCCTTTTCCCTCTCTCTCTCCTCTCTTTATCTGTCTTCCTCTCCCTCTATCACACACACGCAAACACCATACATTTTTACTTGTCAAATAATTAAGTATGGCATGTGATAAAATTAAAGCATTTGAGAGTCCCACAGGGACCAACAGCTGATCATTCTTATATTCTAGGTAGGAGGCATGTTAATTGAATATCTATTTTATGCCAGGCATAAAATATTTTTTTTAATGGCACCTCTTCTCACCTATCAAAGATCTACTATGTACCAAGCAGTGTTCTAGACAAGTGCTACATGTCAGGCAGTGGACTTAGGAGCTCTCCTCTCCATCCATTTCTTTCAGTGAAAGGCAAAGAACAAGAGTCATATATACTGCTTGTGAGCAATTTAACGCCCCCACTGGGGGAGACATGACAAGAGCATATGAGTTTCACACAGCAGTAGTGGACAGAATAAGTCTCAAAAGGTGTCTTGTAGCTTCTCTGAGGAGTAAAGAAACCCCTAGAATATTATATTACCCACAGTATCAGGGATTTTTGTCTTATTTTGTTCATGGCTAATTCCCAAGCCACTAGAAGAGCCTAGCATGGGATGGGCTCTTAAAACACATTTGCTGAAAGAACTGACTGGACACCGTGGCTCACGCCTGTAATCCTAGCACTTTGGGATGCCAAGGTGGGAGAATTTCTTGAGACCAGGAGCTTGTGACCGGTCTGAGCAACATAGTGAGATGTCATCTCTACAAAATAAAAATAAATTAGCCAGGCACGGTGGCGTGCATCTGTAGTCCCAGCTTCTTGGAAGACTGAGATGGGAGGATTGCTTGAGTCCAGGAGGCTGAGGCTGCAGTAGCCATGACCATGCCACTGTACTCCAGTCTGAGTGACAGAGTGATACTTCAACCCCCAGCCCCTAAAAAAGACACATTTGTTGAAAGAATTAAAAGAATTTGTTGCACCAATTTTTACAACTTTAAATTTTGAAGTAATTTAGACTTGGAGAAAAATTACAAAAATAGTATACAGAACTCCTATATATCCTCCTCCTGCCTTCCCCTGTTGTCATCTTACATAACCATGGTACCATGATCAAAATCAGGAAATTAACATTGGCACAGTAGTACTATTAACTAAACTGTGGACAATTTGGGTTTAACACCCCCCCCCCCCCCACTGATGTTCTTTTTGTGGTTCAGGATCCAATCTAGGATCCCACATTGCATGTATGTGTCATGTCTCCAAATCTAGGACCGTTCCTTGGTCTTTCCTTTTCTTTCATGACTTTGGCACTTTGGAAGAAGTGCTCTGGTCAGTTATTCTGTAAAATGCCTCTCAATTCTGATTTGTCTGATGAATGAGAGTCCTTTGTGCTGGAAAGACTTTATAAAGGAAGTGGGACTTTTGGTGGGTTTGATGTTGGAGTGAGACTTGGATGGACAGAGAGGTGAAATGTGGATTGTGCAGGCAAGAACTGCTTCTAAAAGTATCTGTCATGGAGCATTTTGGTTTTGTCTTGGTGGTTCTTTGCTTGTGCAAGCAATGGGTGGCCTTGGTTGGCTGGTTTAAGAGTATAATCACCCTTGACCAGCTGCCCTGCTACTTTGGGTCTTGTCTTTTCCCCATCAGTAAGAAGGACTTCTTGGTTCATGCTCAGCCTCAGCCTCCATACTCTGCTTGCCATGCTATTGAATTCGGGCTTTTTCTTTTAGGTGTCAGCGCTGATGTGCTTCTTGCCATCTTTCCCCAGACTTTACACTGTTTTTCTCTAGTCTAGGGACATAGAGTCTTATATTTGTTTTGTTTTCATTATCATCGTTATTATATTTGCTAAGATTTAGCAAGCACTGCATAACTTCATCACGTAGAGAAAGTGACTCTTGGCCATTCTCAAGAGAAAGCCATTGGTTCTTAGGGAGCGTAAAAAAGTCTTACTCTCTTTATGTATAAAGTACAGATATACTTGCAATACCTAAACAGATATACAGTGTGGCTGTGGTACTAAAATTTCATTGGAAAGCGGGAGTTTATTAGGATTAAAAAATCTTAATAAAGCTCATTGGTTGGAACAATAATGAAGAAAAAGTTGAAAAACATTGCTGTAGGCCAAATGATTTGCCTATATTATGTCACTTAATTTTACAACAGTACCTCAGTGAAAGTATTCTTATTATCTCCATTAAAAAAATACAGCCGGGCTCGGTGGCTCAGCCTGTAATCCCGTGCCTTTGGAAGGCTGAGGTGAGTGGATTGCCTGAGCCCGTGGGTTCGAGACCCGCCTGGGCAGCGAGATCTCATCTCTACAATAAATCAAAAAATCAGCCGGGCGTGGTAGCGCATGCCTGTAATTCCGGCTACTTGGAAGGCTGAGGCGGAAGGCTCGCCGGAGCCCAGCAAGTCGAGGCTGCGGTGGCCGGGAGCGGCCACTGCATTCTAGTCTGGGCGACAGAGTGAGACTCCAACTCTCAAAAAAAAAAAAAGACGAAACTGAGAATTAGTGAAATTGAGAATTAGCCCAGGGTCACAGAGCAAGTGAATACAGATCAGGGATACCCACCTGGGATAGGCAGACGCCAAAGTCCAAGATCTAAACATTGTTCATCCTTATCAATTTTTAACCTTTACCTCATATTTTTTTTTTTAAATTAGAAAGCCAATAGAAAGACAGCCGCCATATTTTAAAACCAAGGAAAAACTTTTCTAGGCTCATTCATTTATTATATTTACTGTTGATTGCCATCATTATGGTTGATAATTGTGGATCCACTTTATGTATGTTTGCAGTGTTGATGTTGGGATTCTAGTCATGCACAGGTATATACCATAATGGTGTAGGCAGGGCCTTTTGTCTGTTCACTCTTGCATCTCCATTGTCTAGAAAAATGAAGTCCAAAGGGATATGCCCTCCAAAAAATATGTGTTGAATGAATAAAGGGGAAAGGATGTTATATTTTATAAAACTTTCAAAGCCAAACTGAATTCATTCTGTTGATATTAGGGCCATAATGTTTGCACTTAAAGAAAAATAAACACCAACAACCAAAATGTTAGGACAAGACTCATACCTACCGCAGAGAGTAGAAGTTCTGGGTGGCCAGATGAGTTTGATGTAGAAACTGCCTCTAGCTACTTAAGCTCCAAATGTATGACTTAATATTGTTATGCCATGCATAGCTGTTAGATTAAATCAGACTTAATTTTTCCATCCATATTGAGGGACTCAAAAAAAAAAAACCAAAACCTCAACAACTCAGCATTGTTGTTGTAAGTAGAATGGTGTTCATGCAGTTGAGTGGAACATAATGAAGGCATCTTTCTTTCTTTCTTTTTCTTTTTCATCTGAGTATCAAGAATAGCTACTTATGTTTGAAGTGGGGACTAACCTCCTCCCCACTTGGTTACTGCAAGGTGTGTTACTGCACAGAACAGATCAACAAAAACCCTACGTTGCATGAGGACGTTGTACCCCTCTCCTGGAGAAATTTTATGTTTACCATCTGTGAACAGGAGATGTAAATTGATCAGTATATTACACAAAACCTACAAATTCAATCTAATAATCCTTACCAAGGCATAACATGTGCATCTGGTTGAGATATACTGAAGGTTCATATGTGTTGTATCAAGAGTGGCTATGGAATGAATTAAGTTAGATTTCCCAAATTTTCCCCTATAGGCAGATGCAAATTTCAGTTTTCACAGTCCCTTCCCAAAGTAAGTAATTCAGAGGATCAGGGCCCAAGAAAAGCTAGGTTTGTTCAAAGGAAGCCTATTTTCATATATATGAGTGGAGACAGACAAAAGAATGGTGACATCACCGAGCTCTCATTTTTTTGTCCCCCCCCCATGGCATTTACCCATAGCCTTGAGAGGACTTCTAAGAAAACTACTGCGAGTGCAAATAAATCAGAAAGTTGTATAGCTCAGAATCTGAGGGTGGTTAGGAATTTTGTTGGCTACTTCAAAGAATAAGCCACTCTTTCACCCCCATGTTAAATGCAAGCTTCTTTTGGATGTGGGTTCAAATATCTCCTTCTCTAAATCACATGTTTTAGAGTTCTCTGTTAAGTGGCTTTTTGTTTTCCTTTGCTTCTAATTCTGCTTTTCCCACCACGCTGTAAGTCTTGGCATAGTTAGATGTTAATGTTCGGAAATTGGGATACACACACACACACACACACACACACACACACACACACCCACACACCCACACACATGCACACACACACACATCCTATTACCTGGGCAGGCTGTACTCCAGTCCTCTTCATCAGAGAGGGTGGGTGCTTCAGGCCTTCTAATTACAGGCTTTCTGCCTCCTAGCACTCAGACTCTAAGAACCCTCTCAGCAGGAATGCCATGTACTACAGACACTCCATTCCACACATTGAATGACCTAGTATAATTATTCAAAATTGAAAATCACTTTCACCCCGGCAGGAACATCTCATTGCCTCCCCCTCTTCAGAGTTACAGACTTACACTTTTCTTTTCTGCATCTTATCAGCATCATGCCTCTCTAGTCCTCTGATGAGCTCCACATCAGAAAATCGTACCAGCTTTGCTTTGGGGGAACCTCCTGTGTCAAATCCTTCCTTTATGGCTGCTTCAAAAAAAAAATAAAAAGAGATAGGAGTAAATGTGATGTCACTCTCTTAGCTAATGCATTTCTGCACCCTTGAAAGGAGGCTGCTTCAGACATTCATTGTGGATTTGTTGACCAATAAGACACTTGGAAAAATCATTTTAATATTATATGAGGTATAACAAGTAACTGCATGTTGGCTTTCTTCTTGGGAATTCTGTTTCTTCTTGCCATTCCAGGCAGTAATGAGAGCATGCCGAGGGTCAGTTTCGACTTAGTCACATTGGTCATTCCCATGAATGCCCTGCTCACTATTGCCACAGCTCACCTGAAATTAGAACTAAAATTGTATATGAATGAAAAGAAAGTGTTGGCTGGAGGTGACAGGTTCAAAGGGAGCTCTTAGGGATTTTTTTTTCCTTGGCCTAGAGAGTCCAGTTTCTTTCAAGTTTTATTCTTGCCAATGAAGAGATGAAGTATCTTCCAAAACTCAAAAGGGCATGATGCCCTCTTGACCTTAAAAGTTCACAAAAGGCAGTCATAGCACAGGGAGACCAAGATCCAGTACTTTGAATGGGGACTGACCTGGGGCATTGCTCCAGTATTTCTTAGCTGATTGACCTTTGGCAGTTCCTTAACCTCTCTGAGCTTCATCTTTCTCAACTTTAATACGGGCAAAAAGTTAACCCTTTCCTGGGTTTGCATAAAGGCAGGATGCATCAGTTTTGAGTGAGACTGGAGAGTAGGGCCAGGATAGATATTTAAGGGTCCTTGCAAGCTGAACTAATGTGGTTGGCTGTTCTGTGGAATGGGGGCCAGCGTAGGTTTCCACCGCGAAGAGTGAAAATATGATCTGTATTAACCAAAGTGGGGCAGGGCGGGGGAGAGGCGATGGACTGGAAGAGCGCAAGGCTTTCAAAATGGCCTGCACCAGGAGAGAATGTTTTGGCTCATAGTAATCACTGAATAAAATGGTAGATGCTATCTAATGATTATAGGTGAAATGATGATGATGCTAAAAGGTTCAGCTTTATTCCTGTCTTATTTCAAAGCAAACCCAACACTCCATCCGTGTTTGACCAGCTTCTCCATATCCATCTCAAGGCCGTAGCAACTCTTGGTGGGCCCGTGCTACCCTGGCTACTCTGGGCCCGGGACACGTGACCCCCTTCTCCTAGTGGGTGCCCCGAAAGCCGTGTGTGCCTCCCCCACCCCCACTCCTGCCAAGGCCATGTGGATGGGGGCGGGCAGTCGTGCTCTCGGGGGTGGGGGGCACCCAGCAGCAGCCCCCGAGTGTGAATAGCGCACAGTGACGCTGCTGCCGCCCGCCCGAGCGGGCTGGGGACACCCTGGTGGCGCCTCTTGCCCGCGAGCCCCATAAAAGGAGCAGCTGCCGCCCGGCGCTCAGACGCGCGGGGATGAGGCGGGCGGCCACCGAGCGCGCGCCTGGGCTCCGGCGGTGACCGAGGCGGACCTCTGGGCCGCTCGGGGGCCCGCAGGTAACGGTTTTGGCCCTGGCCGTGGAATTGTCAGCGGGAAGAGGGGCGGGGCGGGGGTCAGGGAGGCCGGCGGGAGGCTGGGCAGGGCTGGGGAGGAGGGGGAGCAGGGAAGACGGGAAGAGGGAGGAAAGGGAAGGAAGGATGAGGGAGCGGAGGAAGCGAGCCAGGAAGGAAGCGGCCGCGCCAGGGAGCGGCTGGAACGCGCCGCACTTGCCTCCAGCCCAGGCGATTAAACCCCCTCCCGCCTCCCGGGCTGGCGGCCACATCCCTCCCAAGCCGCTCCCGCGCGCCCGGCGGCTGCTCCAGCCAGCCATGTTTTCTGGGCAGCGCCTGGGCCGCACAGCTGAGCGCAGGGCCGCGCGCGGGCACCGGCGTGGCTGCGGCGCGGGGGCAGGTGGAAGGAAGCGGGAGCGGCCAGGCTGCCGCGCCCGGCTCGCCGAGCTGAGGGTCGAGGGACAGTTCACTTTGGCTCCAGCAGGTTAAGGGCCGGGGGCCCTTCCCGCTTGCTACCTCCCGTTCCCGCCGTCCCTACTTCACCGGCCTGCTGCCACTTAATGAACTGTTGGCTCACCCCACCCCTCCAGTAGCCTGCATTTTGAGCTGCTTAAGAGTGTTGTTTGCATAAAGCTGGGCTCAGCTGGAGAAAATGGAGAGGAGCTGAAAGGGGGAGGCCCTTCTGTGTCGAGCTCTATGATAGTGCCCCCTTTCTCCCTTGGCCCTGAGCCTCTGGAAGTCCGTGGTCCAGGAAGAGGGATGCTAGGGTACCCCAGACCCTCTGGGCCAGCTGTCCCCAGTTTCCCCTCATTGGAAGTCTTCAGCTGTGGCAGAAGGTTTCTCTGAAGCTGAGAGCCGCTTTTCACCTGGGATGTCCCCAGATACCCCATGGCTCTAGTTTCCAAGGCTTCCCTGCCCACTCACCGGAGATGTAACTCTTGGCAATTATGCCTGTCTGCCATAAGCAGACTTCCCTCCTCCAGACCAAAGTAGATTCACACCAGCTGCTCTATGGAGTCCAGACTAGGTTGGGAAGTTATTAGAGACTTTGGCTTGAGGAGCTCTTGGGTGGGAGTTTTGGCGTTCCTCAGTTACCCCAGGCACTCCTAAGTTGAACATTGTTCTTACTTTTCTTCTAATTAGAAGTTAGCCTTTCTTACATGTGGTGTGTTTGAACTCCAGGCTCTGCCCTGAGATCTTCTTTGTGTTTGGAATAGATAAGTGGGCCGGGTGGTGGTGGCTCATGCCTTTAATCCCAGCACTTTGGGAGGCTGAGGTGGCAGGATTGCTTGAGGCCAGGAGTTCAAGACCAGCCTAGACAACATAGTGAAACCTACAGCATCTGCAAAAGGTAGCCAAACATGATGATGCATGTCCTAGCTACTCGAAAGGCTGAGGCGGAGGGATCACCTGAGCCCAGGAGGTCGAGGCTGCTGTGAGCCATGATCCTGTCAATGCACTCTAGCCTGGGTGACAGAGTGAGACTCTGACTCAAAAAAAAAAAAAAAAGAGATAAATGATTGTAATTTTATTATGGAGTGAACATGAGATAAGTATAGCACCAAGCTATACGGAGTACCTAAACATAGACCAACACTATTTCCAGCTTTTTACATATATTATCCTCTTCAATATACACAGCCAGTAAGATTATCATCCCTACTAAAGAGATCAATGGAATCGCAGTGGAATTTGTCCTTGTCCAGTGTATGTAGCTACTACGTGACTGCTGGCATTTGAATCTAGGCAGTAGCATTCCAGTGCTCATTCTCCTAACCCTGCATCCTTTTGGTAGTAAAACTTCTCCATGGCTTATCATTCTGGGGTACCCTGAGGACAAAAAAACAAAAACAAAACACTGTGGAGTAGGTAGGTGTGGGTTGAAACTTGGATCCTACATTTACAAAATTCGTAAGGTAACCTATATAAATCCATGATATGTTATGCTACGATAATAGATATAAAATGCCAGCACACAATTTATAGGCAGGTATTATCAGGTATATTTAGAAGTTACAGTAGCACAGTGTCATTCATACTGGTTCTAGATTTTAAAGCAGAGGTTGTCTATGCTTCCATTCAACTCTATCACTTAGAGGTTGAATGAACTTGGCAAAGTACCTAAACTTCTCTAAGCCTGTTTTCACATACTTAATGTGAGTTGTTTTGCATAGAAGATGCATTTAAAACAGATAACAGAGATCCTGGCATACACATTAGGGACTCAAAAAATGTTGGAGTTTCTGTTTTATCAATTAGTATGGGTTCCTGTATTGGATATGTTTTTAGTCTGTAATGTGGATTAGTGTAACGGTGGTTCAGCATCAGTCCTGCAGCTACAGTGCATTATAGACTCTCTACAAACGTTGCTTACATACATGTACAACCACACTCACATGATTGTGCACACACATACACATACACACAATCACACATGCTCACACAGAGCCCAGAACGTCTACATTTGAAGTTATAAGAACTTAGTGAATTCTAACTTGTTCAGTAAAGGCTCTGTTTTTCTTGGCAAAACAATCACTTTTTTAAGGGTTAGGGAAACTTCAAAGTTAATTTCAGTGCTGTCTGAAAACCAGCTGGAGAATCAGCACCATACCTAACAGTTGCAAGAAGAAAAAATGGATTGACTATGACATTTACTTTCTTCATAGACTGTTAAAAACTGTAACATAATCTGCTAAACTGTTACAAATAATCTACTGGAGTCGTGACTTAGTTTAACAATTCTAGAATGAATATCTTCTCTGATGTGGTTTTATAGATGTTGATAAAGGAAAAATAAGTCACTGAATGAAACATTTGCAAAATATAACGTTGACAAAGATTAACATGTTTTAAACAGCTGTTCAGAATTTGGCCAAAATATTTGTGTATAAAAGAAGAAGATACCATAAAGCCCAATTTTTATTTTTATTTTTATTTTGAGTTGGAATCTCACTCTGTCTCCCAGGCTGGAATGCAGTGGCATACTCCCGGCCCCCGCAACCACGACCTGCTGGGCTCCTGCGATCCTTCCGCCTCAGCCTTCCAAGTAGCAGGAACTACAGCCATGTGCTACCATGCCCATCTAACCGATTTTTTTTTTTTAAGTGCTAAGTGGAAGACAAGCAAAATACCCATCAATAAGAGAATGCAAATTGTAGCATGTTAAAACGGGGTGAATCTGTACATATTGAAATGATAAGGTGTTACTATCTGCTGATATGGAGGGGACCACTGAGAATATCAGCTCCGTGAGGGTAAGAATTTTTTCTGTTTTGATGACCTTTTTAGCAGCTCTTAGAATAGTGCTTAGTACTTACTACTCAATAGTTGCTCAATAAATGATGAGTGAGTGAATATCATTCAGTGAGACAAAGTGGAATAATTAACAAAGTCTATTGTTGGTTGTCATTTTTGTTCTTAAATGGATGTGTATATGTGGGTGGAAAACATTATCTCTGGGGAGGCACTGGAAGGCTAAAGGGTAGGAAGAAGTTTTGGAGCTTTATTTTTTGATAGCATACCCCCACTATGTATGTATACTTATTAAGAACAAAAGCATTCAGAGGCCCTGGTTCCCTTGAGTTTGATCTTTTTATTCTGTATAACCTACCCTTCCTGTGATCCCTTTACTACAGGTTGTTTAATTTTCTTTCTTTTTTTTTTTTTTGAGTTGGAGTCTCACTCTGTCACCCAGACTGGAGTGCAGTGGCCGCTCCTGGCCACCACAACCTCAACCTGCTGGGCTCCAGCGATCCTTCTGCCTCAGCCTTCCAAGTAGCTGGAACCACAGGCGCGCACTACTATGCCCAGCTAATTTTTGATTTATTGTAGAGATAAGGTCTCACCAAGTTGCCCAGCCGGGTCTCGAACCCGTGGGCTCAGGCAGTCCGCTCACCTCAGCCTCCCAAAGTGCTGGGATTACAGGCTGAGCCACCGAGCCTGGTTTGTTTAATTTTCTTGCTTTGGTAAAGTACCTATAGCCTTTTGATGGGATAATCTGCATGTTTTTTGGGAGGGAAATGTGTCTATTAGATAGAATTCCTATCTTATAAATGGTGCATCATGCTGCCTATGGAGATAACTCATGAGAGAGATCTTTGGAGCCATCTTCATGGACCGCTGGCGTCTTACACAAAGCTTGGTCTCTCTCAGGAACTCTATAGGTATTTTTAAATAAATAGATGGCTAGAATATGAGTCACCTAAGAATTCATAATTTCGTTGTGATAAAGGCCAGTTCCAAAGTAAGCAATTTTTGCTTCAAGGTGGATACTTCCTTGAGATGTGTCTTATGTGCATTTCCAAAATTCTGACTTCTCGTAATTAGGACTATTAACAAAGTGGTCTCTAAAGTGCAAGATGATTTAAGAGAATACAAGAAGAAATTATCAGGAGTTCTAAGTGTATACTTTTTTTAATGTTACTTTTATGTTATGTTACTGTTATGCCCTATTTTTTCCCTCTTTCTTTTTGTTTTGTTTTGGCTGAACCATTGAAAGGAAGTTGCTGACATTCTGCCCACTTTTTTCACTTCTTGAGTTTCTTTTAAGTTACTATATTTTGAGATAGGTGTTAACTTTTTTCTTTCTTATGGATTTGTCAAGAGTTATGAGGGATATATTGCTTAAAAGTTGTGTCTGGCTGGGCTTGGTGACTCAGCCTGTAATCCCGCGCCTTTGGGAGGCCGAGGTGAGTGGATTGCTTGAGCCCGCAGGTTCGCGACCCGCCTGGGCAAGCGAGACCTCATCTCTACAATAACTTAAAAAAAAAAAAAATTAGCTGGGCATGGTAGCGCGCGCCTGTAGTTCCAGCTACTTGGAAGACTGAGGTGGAAGGATCGCTGGAGCCCAGCAGGTTGAGGCTGCGATGACCGGGAGCGGCCACTGCACTCCAGTCTGGGCAACAGAATAAGACTCCAACTCAAAAAAAATTAAAAAAAAAAGTTGTGTCTGAATTTTTAGTATATGTTTATTTCTAAGATAAGGGTCTTAATTCCCATCACCTCTGACCATTGTGGTAAACTGAAACTAACGTTTAGGTTTCTGTTACAACCCTTTTCCAAGACACAGAACCTCCTTTGGCAGATGAGATTGACATGCCATTGATGGTGAAGATATTAGCAGCATGGTAACAAGTGTATAGCAGTTTGTAATTTATAAATCACGCACATACATGTGTTACTTAATTCACAAAATAAGTCCATCAGGTTTGTATTATGTTGTAATCAGAATTAACACTAATCACACTACTTGTTTCACAGTATTTCTCAGCATAAATATTCTTTGACATTCTGGAACTGACCGGTACTATCAGTGAGGCATTAGAGTTGCTTGTAGCTTGCCAATAAGTGGATCAGAACAAAAATAAGACCACTCATAATCATGTCTAAACAAAGACAAGACATGAAAAGCGTCCAGACCACAGAAATGACCAAGCATTCTCCCATCCTGGCTAATGTGAGTGCTGGTTAATTTGACTGTTATTTCTTTACCTATTATATTTGTAGTGTTGCTTCATTTCTTCTACATTCTAGGTAAGATATATTAAAATACACAATCATGGAATTCCGTTCTTTTTATTATTATTTATTTATTTATTTATTTTTGAGTTGGGGGTCTCAACCGTGTCACCCAGGCTGGAGTGCAGTGGTACAATCACAGCTCACTGCAACCTCAACCTCCTGGGCTCAGAAGATCCTTTCACCTCAGTCTCCCAAGTAACTGGGACTACTACAGGCATACAACACCACGCCCAACTAATTTTTTGATTATTTGTAGAAATTAGGTATCCCTATGTTTCCTAGGCTGGTCTTGAACTCCTGGACTGAAGCAATCTTCCCATTTTGGCCTCCCAAAGTGCTAGAACTACAGATGTGAACCCAGCCACCTTCACTTCTTAACAGCACCCAGACCAGAAAAAAGCCCTGCTTTTTTGAATCCCCCTCTAAATCACCTAAAGTTACCCAACACATAGCCAAATCCTGTAAAAGTCCTTTGCAGTATCCTTACTGAGACACCCCCCAATTCTCCCAAAATGTACATTCTCCTTGTTGCATTAAGTGATACATCGACTAGTTAAGCTATAACTATATTCCTAATGGTTTTAAAAACATTTGCTATTTAGTTGTTTACAAACAGAAGAACTTTCCAGAAGTCTGGGTAAGGCCGGGTGCGGCGATTCACGCCTCTGATCCCAGCACTTTGGGAGACCAAAGTGCAAGGATTGCCTGATCCGACAAGTTTGAGACCAGCCTGGGCAACTTGGCAAGACCTCTTCTCTACAGTAAATAAATAAATTAGCTGGGTGTGGTGGTGGGTGCCTGTAGTTCCAGTTGCTGGGAAGGCTGAGGCACAAGGATCACCTGAGCAGCAGATCATAGAGATTCCGACTCAAAAAAAAAAAGAAGACTGGGTGATATTTTATGGTAAAATACATCATTTGAAAATAAAATAAAACCCTTTAGACAATCTGTAAGATATAAAAGGTACCATGAATACAAGAAAATTTCATATTCCATAATTCAGTAATAATCATGATAACTATTTGGTTATATCTCCTTTATATATCTGTATTGATATTAACTTCTACCTCTCTACCCTGTACACTAACATACATATGCTCATATACATAAGGCATAGATAAGTGGCATTAGCCTGTATCTATAATTTCATATCTTGCGTTTTTCATTTAACATGATATTGTGACTGTTTTCTTATATAATCTTATTTTCCTCAAATACATATTTTGAATTGTTAAATAGTATCGTGTCATGAGATGAGAGAGAGGTGTTCATTAATTATTCTTTCTAAAATATTAGTCTTCCTTTTTAAAATAGCTATGATGAACATCTTCATGTTTTAATATGTGTTCAGATTTCTGTTTACTTCTTTAGAGTAGATTTTCCTAGAAAAAGACATATTCCTTAAAAACTTCTAGATATGTATTGCCTGATTATTTGTCAAAAAAAAATTTTGATACATACACCATCTGGATTTAGTAGCATTTGGGCTCTGCGACTTACTGCACCATGGGGAGCCCTGAAGCCCTCTCTCAGCCTCGCTGCTCTTCCTAGCACATCTGCCTTTCTTCCTTCTCACAGCACACTGGTTATTACATTTTACCAACATGGCTGCATTTACAGTCACCACGTGGAAGAAAGGAGAGAGGCAGTTACCAGTGAAGGAAGAATGATTGTTCATTGAGAATGCTACATAGTGTGTTTGAATTATAACCTCTTTTAGGGCAGAATCTTTCTCAGCGCCTAACAGGTAGCTTCGTGAAATGTGCTGTCCAGTAAATATTTGTTGAATGAAATGATGATAATTCCATTTTAGATGCAAAGTAGCAGCCTGCAGTATCGAAAATCTTTTAAATAAAATACAGCTCCCTCCTCCTCAAAAAATATAAAAATGGATACCCCCCTATATATTTTTTGAACTTATATTTATTCTACCCCCCCGCAGTTGTTTATTAGGGTCTCTTCTTGGCAGGCACAATTTTAGGTACTGGGAATATAGCATTGAGCTCAACCAAGGGTACATTAAGGAGAATTGATATAGAAAAACAAATGTTAAATGGCAGGGAGTGATATTTGCTGTGATGTAAAATAATAAAGTAGGGTGAGGGGGCAGAAAATAAAGGGGGTTTTTTGTTATAGATAAAGTGGTCAAGGAAGCACGTATAAAGTAAGTTTCTTTCCCATTGGTTGTGAGCATTGATCTGGAATATTTATCTCAGTTTGGATGTCACTGAATGCCTAAGCATAAGTTTGTCATTGTGTGTGGTTTGTGACTTTCTCTTTGGGCCCATCTTGGTGATAAACACTTTCCGTATGTTATTTAATCTAATATTCCTGCTGAACTTATGGCAAAGCTATTATGCCTTTTCTGCAGAAGTGAGTGTATGGAGAGAGAGGGGTTAAGTTACTTGCCTAAGTTCACTAGTTGGTAAATGGCAGAGTTGCTACTCAAATTCACTTTGTTTAAAGCCTCTTAAAACCTATGATTAGCGAAAATGAAGAAGTCTAGGGTTAGTCCTTTCCTAGGTTGCCTGAGGCCAAGAAGGAAAATGCACTTGTGGTCAAAACTACTGGTGAAAGGTTAATTAGAAACCATTGGTATGTAAACTGTATTTATATTGACAACAGACCTCTTTTGTTTCTAGAAAGTGGGTACAGGCACAGACCTCTCTTCATATGCTAACTAGTTGCCACAGTCTGCTAGAGTGCCCAGGAAGCCAGCTCCTTTTGTGTCTAGGAATAGGAGGGAAAGCCGTGCCCTGCTTTTGATCCAAGTATGTTTCCTTATACCCGCGTTATTGAGCACATATGCTTTGGCCCATGATAACAAATGCGGATGCAGGTTAAAAGAACACAGGCATCTTTTTTGTTGTTGTCCTTGTTCCTTAGAGAATGGGATATCCATTTCATATGACCTCTCGGCAATATTGTGGAGAAGAGCTTTTTTTCCTGTTTGATGAAAGCTGGTATGTGTCGTGCTTCATAGAAGAATAATATTGAGGACCCAGCAGAGAGCTTGTGACTGCTCTGGGTTTAACTGCTGTTCTCGTCCCTCTGGTTCAGACAGTCTTGCTCTGGAGGGTTAGATGAGAGGGCAGCATCTAGAGGCTCTTCCTGATTGAAGAGAATCACATTGCAGCTGTAATTAATTTTTCAGCTTAATTATCTGCTGCTTTTGATAGCCCTAACATTTTTATTTGCCACATTTCTAAGGTCTTTGGTGATATTGTAGTTAAACCCAGGCTAACTTCGTATGAATCTACCTCAAGGGGGTTGACTTCTGGATAGATAATTTCTTTCAGAATATGCTTAACAAATAAGGAAAATGTTTTTGGATGAGAGAGAGAGATAGATATTGGTGTTTCATTACCACACTGAAGGGTGGTTGTGTACTTTTTAGTCTGGCCAAATAATATCCTCTGAGTCAGTCCCACATAAAGCATGTGGTATTTTGTTTTTTGTACTGAGAATTTGGAAGTCTTGAGACCATTGCTTTTCTGATTCCCAGTAATGCTGCCTTCTGGTTTCATCCTTATACTCCAACCTGTAGGTTAGTGAAAAAAGCAAAGGGGGAGAAACGATTGTGTTACATTTAAAAGATCATTAACTTCCCAATCTGTCTCTTTAAATGTCTAATTTGCAGGGCATAGGGATAGAGCATGGAATCCTAATTTGCCTATTAGTTTAACGGTAATTGTTTCCTTTGTACTCACTTAATACTGTAGTGATTCTTTGGTGGAAGGTGAAAGGTTGGAAGTTTATTTTGGAAATATTTGAATCCAGTGATGCTTTCCTGATTTTGTTGCTTGTTTTATAAGGTATAGCCACATTCTGGAATCCATTCTCCTTCTCTGCTTCCCTCCTCTTCTATGCTTTCCTTCTTCCCACTTAGTAACTGTTGAGTGATGAGGAGACAAAGGTGATAAGTTACAGTTTGTGGAGAGATACGTGAACAAATAACAGTAAACCAATGTGGCAGATGCCAAAGGTCCCATAAATCATGGGGAACATAGATAGAGGAGGAAGTGATTGTTCCTGCTTGTGAGTGTTGGGTATGGCTTCCACAGAAAAACGGGCTTTGTAGTGTCAATTGGAGTTTGCTGGGCAGAGGAGGGAGGAAGGGAGGATTTCATAGGAGAGGTAATAGTATGGGCAAAGGCTTGTTGGCAAAAACATGTTTGGTCTGTTCATGGACAATATATAGTGGAATGCATTTAGAATTTAAACTCATGGAATGGATGAGGGGTAATGTCAGATGAGGTAGAGAAAGTAGGTCAGAACATATTGTGAAAAACCTGAGTGTTAGGAACCTGTGTCTTCGGTAACACCTGTATTATGCTTAAAACTCTTTTCCATTGTCATAGCCAGAATCTGAATTCAAGCTGATTCAAACAGAAAAGAACGTATTGTCTCACATAATGAAAAAGTCCAAAGGTATGCCTTCTACAGGCACGACTGGATCCACATACCCAAAGCTTGTTAGGAATCTGTCCCTGTATCTCTGTTCTTTCCTTTGCTGCCTTGGTGTCATTCTCAGTTGCATCTCCAGTGGGGGATGGGATCGTTCCTGGCAGTGTTAGATCCCCATGGTTGCAGCTTAGCAACCTTCATGAAAAATTTTCTCAGTGGTTACAATCGAAGTCCCGAGATTGAATCTAGTCAGATTAACCTGCATCCTGTGACCATCCCTAGACACTTTGACTAGAGAATGGTTCATGTTGATTAGCTGGGTCAGGGCCACATGCACCTCTAGAACTGGAATCTGGGTGCAGGAAAATGGGAAGTGGAGACTAGACACACACAAACACTATACTTCCAATGTAAATCGCTTCCCACCCTATTCAAAAGATTGTCTCCTTTGAAAAGATACTGTAGTTCTTTTTGATTCCATCTGCCTTTATAACTGTTGCAGAGGGCCAGCCAGATGGCTCATCCTTTTTGTAAAAACCCCTCAGGAAGAGTAAGCTATAGTAATATTTCGGGGAGAGGGATATGTATGTATGCAGGTCACTTTTTAAAAAAACTCACATTATCCAATGCAACTTTCCTGAGACTTTCCTGTGTGAAAAGTGCTAGAAGCCAGGAGCATACAATACACTAGGAGGTATTGTGCAAAGATGAATCCAGCCTTCATTGAACTCACTGCTTGGTAGGGAGGATAAAACTAGAATAAAAATGATAACAATGTAGAGTGAAACATCCATATACATGTATATAACAGACACAAAGTCAACACTGTTTACTAGCTTAAAGATCAGGGAGAACATTTGAATAATGCAGTCTATGCCAGCTGCCTTTCCACATGGCAGGTAAAGGTGCCAGAGTGAACAGGAGTTGAGGCAGGAGTTGGCTTCTTCCATTTGTTTTCTGTTTCTGCATGCCCCTCATGGTGTGAGCATCTCACCAAGTGAGTGTGATTATAGTGTCTTGTGTATTTTTTAAAATTCAACTTAGTCCTTGAATCCAAGCCAGCTTCCTCAGCTGCTGTTTAACCAAAGAAGTAGCAATCAAGGGTGATTTTGACTATAAGCTGTCAAGAAAAAATACTGAGGTGTCATAATTAAGATAGAGATTACCTAACTGATCTCTATTTTAAGAACTATTAATTCTCATTTTACCAAATACAGACCTCACCCTTTTTTCTTTGAGTCATCCCTCGTAGTCAAATGCATAAAATAGCTTTCAGCTGAATGAATGATGGTATTTGAATGTCATTGATAGTTTCATTTCATTAGAGGAGAAAGAAACTGAACATTTGGATTGCTTTCCAGGTTTAAAAGATTGCTGTGTTCAGTGTTTTCCCAGTATGAAGCATGCCTGTATCCTTGCAGAAATTCAACTGAGTCTGTCACCCTGCCTGGAGTGCAGTGGCATGCTCACAGCCACCACAGCCTCAGCCCACTGGGCTCAGGCGATCTTTCAGCCTCAGCCTTCCAAGTAGCTGGAACTACAGATGCGTGCCACTATATCGGCTAATTTTTTGATCTGGTTTACAGACAAGATCTCGCTAAGTTGACCAGGCTGGTTCTCTGTTCTCTTCCTTGGGCACACACTTCACTCATCGACACTGGGTAGAGTTGAATCTACACAGTTTCCTCACTCCTTTTCCCATTGCTGTCTCAGACTTATTGACAGACTTTCAGAACTACAAGATGAGGCATCTCATCTAGTTCACCTACCTTCTTTTGGGGACAAGGAGAGTGAGGTTGTTAAACTTCTTCAAAGTTAGCAATAATCTTCTCTTGAAGCAGATCTTTCCTTTGAAGCACTGTTCATGCACCAGGCTTTTAGGAAAGGGAAAAATTGTTTTAATAATCTGGTATTAGAAATATCCACTATCTTCAAACTTCCTTTTCATCTTTCAGATCCTTTTCAAATCCATGGTAAGGAGTGCCAGTAATGTCCCCTGGGGAACAAGAACACCACCAAGAAAGGGGTGACCCGAACTGACTTCTCCTACCAGCCATACTGAATTTTGCCAGAGTTATTTTTGTCCTTGGCAGTCTTCTTCCTCCCTAATTGCAGAGCCATATGGTGCCTTGTCCCCCACGTGGAGAGTTGGCACTTCCCCTCCATTCAATCTCTGTCCTTTCTGTTGCACAGATTACCTGCCGTGGTGATAGGGTTGAACAAACTCAACCCCTAGAGGCTTTGCAGCATCCATGCCTTAAAACCAGAGCTGAACTCTCCTCTAGATGTCCTAGATTGGCAACGAGGAATGGAAAAATTGGAACAAGAAATAGTGAAATGGGATTGAGTTTGGAGGCAGCCAGACCTGGGTTCAGGTCTGGGCTCACTCTTGCCATCATCGTCAGTGTTCTCACTGACAGCACAGTGAACATTTATTGACTGCTTACTGTATGCCAGTATGTCAGGCACTGTGATCTCATTTCCTGATCTCCTTTATTTGTCACATTGACTCTCAGAGAACTGTGGCTTAGAGTTGTTATTAAGATACTTGCTCAAGCCACATGGCTCAGGACAGTTTCAGACCCTGGTTTTTTTGTCTTTCTAAATCCCACTTTTAAACTAACAATTCCTTCTAACTCCGAAGTATTGTCTAAAATGAATATTAAATCATGTTTTTAAACTATATGCCATGTCATCACATAATCTGGATATAGAACTACTAATGATCATGCTTTTAGAAGAATAAACAAACTCCACAGAGATTTATTATCTTACAGGGTTCTCGTGGATCGGGACTCTAGGAGCAGCTGAGCGGGGTAGTTCTGGCTCAAGTAGTTCTGGGTGGTTCTCTCTCTTACAAGCTTACAATCAAGCTGTCTGGCTTCAGTTGTCTCAAGGCTTGACTCTGGCTTAGAATCCACCTCTGAGTTAGTGATTGTGCTTTTTATAAAATGTTCTAAGTCTACAATTTACACAAGCAATACAGCCTCTCAAAAGTCATCTTAGATGGTGGTAGAGCATTTTGGATTGGATAGATGTAATATTTGGGATGATTTCATAAGGCTTTGCAGATTTAATTTTCAAGCTCCCACCTTAAATAAAATTAAACCAAGAAATGGTCCTAACCACATGGATAATTTCTTATTCGAGTGCTCAGAGAATGTTTTGATAGAAGAGACTTTTGGGAGCTGCCTCTTTTGGGAAAATTTAGTCTCGATGAAAGAAGTGTGTATATAGCTTTCTGTGTGATTTTGGTAGAATCCTCCTTGTCACTATTCTCAGAGGGTAGTCAAAGTCTTTGAATTCTGGAACGTGATTTTGAGAGGATAATGGTGCAATGACAGAATTTTTAAAATAATTTGGTGTTTAATAGCATTTTGAAACTATTTTGGAAGATGTTCATATTTTTTGATAGTCACAACACTAAAGTAATGATCATAGTGTGTTTCAAAACTGGATCCAAAAATGAAAATTATGTGTAAAGTCTAAGCTGCTTTCTAAGTATACACAGAACAAGTTACCATCAACATATCATTTACTCCTTCAATACTTAATGCTACTCTGAGAAGTACAGATTGCAGTGTTATTATACTGTGAAGCCCCGGGGGGCATGGACCTTGCCTTCTTTGATCTTTGTTTATCCAGTGTCTACTACCATGTCTTCACCCAGTAGTAGCTCAATAAATGTTGGACTGAATTAAATCCCACTAATTTAAGATGAGAAAGAAAACTAACCAGTATTTGGAGGAAACCTCAAATCAGCTCATTTATACATATTAGAATTCAGTCAGTCAAAAAAATAGGGATTTAATTCTTTCTTTTTTTTTTTTTGAGTTGGAGTCTCTGTCAACCAGATTGGAGTGCAGTGGCTGCTCCCAGCCACCACAGCCTCAACCTGCTGGGCTCCGGTGATCCTTCCGCCTCAGTCTTCCAATAGCTGGAACTACAGGCGCGCGCTACCACGCCCGGCTGATTTTTTGAGTTATTGTAGAGATAAGGTCTTGTCAAGTTGCCCAGGCGGGTCTCGAACCCGTAGGCTCAGGCAATCCACTCACCTCGGCCTCCCAAGGTGCTGGGATTACAGGCTGAGCCACCGAGCACAGCCTTAATTCTTTTTTAAGTGCTGGAGGCCATAGAAGACACCCCCTTCACCTCTACTCCCCCAAAAAACTTACCTTTGAGTGGAAGGAGACAGACATTTAAAAAGTAGAGAAATAGTTCCTTGTGCTTGTCATGTATTACAAAGATGAAAGCACAGAGCCGCATGGTAGAGATAGCAGAGAGGGAAAGTCCTGCTGAACAGAGGCACCCCTAAAGTGCTGTCATTTGAGGGAAGACTTAACCAGTGAGGAGGAGGCAGGGATCTGTGGGGAAAATTATTCTGCAAAGAAAGGGGGAACAATCTCAAGTCAAAACCACTTAAATAGGATAGGAGTACCCTGTCTGTTCCTCTCAGAGGTAAGTAACCACAGCTTGATGATCATCTAGACCCAGATTCTATCTATATTGTTGCCTTGCCCTTCATGACTTTTGAATCCTCTTGTTGACTTGCATTTTTTTAACCTCACGCTCCAATCTTGAGCTGCCATATTACACTGTAGCTAGTCTGACCCATGAAGGCCTGAAAGATATACCTTCTCAATATTTAAGGTCTCTTCCTGAAAGTGACACACAATACTTCTGCTTAGATCCCTTTGGTAGAGTGTAATCCTTTGGTTACATCTAGCTACAAGGCAGGCTGTATATGTACTCTATTCCAGGACAACATGTGGCCCTGAGAAATTGGGAGTTCTATTACTAAGAAGGCAAGAGAGAATGGATGTTAAAGAGTAAGTAGCAGCCTGTACCAGAAACAGCAAGTGCAAAAACTTTGGCATGTTCAAGGCCATTATGTCATAGTGAAGAAAGTGGTGGCAGATGAGGTCAGAGAGGAAAGCGGAAGTGAAATCACGTAGAACTTTTTTAGTCCATTATTAGACATTTAAAATTTTTTTTGCTCTCAGTGGAAAACCATTGGAATGTTGACTAGAAATCATTGGAGTGGACGATAAGATGATTTTATTTAGCATTTACAAAGTTTACTTTGACTACTATGGAAAATGAACTCCAGGAGGGGAAGGTTGGGGACAGATATGTGATAGCAACCAGTGAAGAATTATGGGAATTGATGGTTGATAGTGGGTTATACTAGAGTTGTTGGCATTGAGAGACTGGGATGTGGTTGGTTTTAGAATGCATATTGGATATGGATATAAAGCTAAGAGAAAATAGTAATAATAATAGCTAATTTTTAATTGAAAACTTGTAGTGAGCAGTGTGCCATTTAAATACTTTAGTGTATTAGCCCACTCATTTGATCTGCATCATAACTATGCCATAGATGCTATTTCTTCTCATTTTATGGATGAGAAAACTAAAATATGAAAAGGTCAAGTAACTTGCCTGAGGTCACTTAGCTAGAAACTGGAGGAACTATGATTCTAGTCCAGCAGTCTGGTCCCAACATGTGTATGTGCTGAATACTGCCTAAGTGCTTCACCTGAGCAATTGGTTGAACAGTGGCTCATTGACTGAGATGGTTGGGGAATTTGGGCTGGAGAGCAAATCTGTAGTAGTTCAGTTTGGGCATGTTAATAAAATTATATAAATAAATAGTATAACTGTAAACTGATAGTCATAAGTATTACAACTGTGATTATACATAAAAGTTATAACTTAATTTTGAAAGAGTTTGACCCATATAAAGTTGCAAACATAGAAAAAAAGAGAGTTTCTGTGTACTCTTTACCCAGTTTCCCCCAAGGATAATGTATTAGGCATGTATTATATTAGTGCTAAGATGTCTCTTAGAGATCTAAGTCGAGATTTGATGTAGGCAGTTCGATAATAGACCAGTCTGTAGCTCAGATGGCAATTCAACTATAAATTTGAGATTCATTAGTATATTATGTAAAGCCATGGGTCTGGATTGGAGCGTTGGAAGTTGATTTTTCTCAGAGATTCTTCTGTGTCTTGAGAGAACTTAATGTAAGAAAAGAGATTTGCTTATGCCAGGAACCTACTTAATTAGTGATAAGAGGTTCCATTAATTACACTACCTATGTGCCAGGCACTCTGTTAAGCACTTCACTTGAATTGTGTCATTCAGTTCTCAAGACAACTGGAAGGCATGGGGGTTATTGTCCTTATTTTTCAGAGAGACAATAGAAACTTATGGGGACTGTGAGTAGTAATGTGTCCAGTAGGGATTCCAACACTGAGCTGTTTATCTCCAAACTGATATTTTTAACCATTGTGCTGTGTCATTCTTGGGGAGTTTTATGATAGAAAAGAGAAGTCGAGGTCAGTCCTAGCTCTCACCTAATTACTGTGTGATAGTAAGGGACACGCAAAGTAGAAAACTGAACACTAATGACCGCCTTAGATATGATCATGGAGTTGTTTTTGCTACAGGCGCTCACTGTATTTGTGCTGTATTTAAGGCACTACTTCATTCATTCATTCATTCATTCAACAGTCATGTACTGAAAACGTGGTGTGAGCTAAGCACTCTCAGAGCTATATGGGTAATTCATACAGGTGGGATATGGAAAGGACTTACAGTCATTTAAGAGATTTCAAATTTGAAGGTGGGGGAGGGTCAAGATCAGCTAATGACAGATAAAGGAGAAGGGAAGTCCTTAACCAAAAAAGTATAGCAAAAGCTTACTACTGCAAAAATTAGCTCCTGTGTGTGTGTGTGTGTGTCTAGTGTAACTATTGATTATATTTATATATGTGAGTGTATGTTTTATGTATGTTATGTATCTATATATTATATATGTGTATGTATATGTTTGAATATTTAAAACAGATTCCACTCCTAGCTATATACTTAAAAGAATTGAAAAAGGTGTTTAAACAAAAACAGACATGTGTGTTCATAGCAGCACAGCATTCACAGGAGACAAAAGGAGGTAAAAACCTAAGTATCTGCTGATGAATGGATCAACAAAATGTGGTATATCAGTATGGCAGAATACCGTTCAGCCATGAAAAGGAATGAAGTGCTGATACGTGCTATATCATGGATGTATTGAAAATATTACACTGTGTGAAAGAAGCCAATCACAAAAGGCCACATATTGTATACTCCATGTATACCTATATGTGGAATATCTAGAACAGGCAGATTCATAGTAGTTGCTAGGAGCTGGGGGAAGTTTTTTGATTTTTGTAGAGAAGAGGTCTGGCTATGTTGCCCAGGCTGGTCTCAAACTTCTGGGCTCAAACAATCCTCTTTCCTCTGCCTCCCAAAGTTGTGGGATTGTAGGCATGAGCCACCACGCTCCACCAGTGGCAACATTTTGAATGACAAAATAACGTATTGCCACAGTGGCCAATTTTTACCTTAGAAGGGGGAAAAGAATTGGGAGCTGACATTTGCTGATCATTTGCTCTTTGCCAGGCACATGCAAAGTGCTTAACTGGGTGATTAAATTTAAGTTAATAAAACAGCCTTTGGTGATTGGTGGTATTTTCTTCATGTTACAAATTCAGAAATTGAGATGCAAATGGTTCTGTAGCCTATCTAGTATCTTAGAGAGATACATTCTCCGTGAATAACAAGTTCATTGGATTTTTCACTTTGTGGGGCCAGGCACCACATCTCCTTGTATATCCATGTTGACCTTAGGCCCTAGTCCCTGCCATGGTGTATTTCATGAATCTGTTTAGTGAATGGATTGAAGACATCAGCTATGTAAAGTCACAGTTGCGCTGAAAAAAATTACTTCTAAGAAAACCTTAGGTGAATTTTGTGATTGGATGAATTTTATGGTGTCAGATTAATTTGCATCAGTTGACATGGAGTAAAAGAAAAGTGAGGTGAGAATATAATAAGTTTGTTAGTTTTATAGTCTGAGTTTCCACCTTTTTCAAGTTGTTTCATTTTTTTCCCTTGATTTAAATGATAGCAGTGATTTAATAAGCAATTTTTAGTTAATTTATGATAGTCTTAAATTCTTTTTTTTTCAGTTGACCAAAAAAAGACTATAAAAATAACTTTATGTAAAGATCGATACTCCCCATTTTTTTTTTGTAAAATTGCCAGTTGATACTTAGGATCTCTCTGAAATATAATTAACTTGGAAGGCTATATTACAGATGTGAGACTGAGCGTCCTTGTGATAATATCCCAAGTTCAGCAAGTGTTCTGGGACTTTGCTTCCTGAAAGGGGGATGTTGGTGTGTCAAAGAAGCTGTTGCTTTTCTTCAATTTCAGTCTAAAAGCAATGATTTAAGATGACTGTTTGAGAAATCTAGAAAATCACCCGGGAAGGAAAAGACCATGTGTGAATATTAGCCTTCCTAAAATATAACAGTTCTAAAATTTTTATTTTTTATTTTTTTATTTTTTTTTGAGTTGGAGTCTCACTCGGTTACCCAGACTGGAGTGCAGTGGCCGCTCCCGGCCACAGCAGCCTCGACCTGCTGGCTCCGGCGATCCTTCCGCCTCAGCCTTCCGAGTAGCTGGAATTACAGGCATGCGCTACCACGCCCGGCTAGCTTTTTGATTTATTGTAGAGATGAGGTCTCGCTGCCCAGGCGGGTCTCGAACCCGCGGGCTCAGGCAATCCACTCACCTCAGCCTCCCAAAGGCGCGGGATTACAGGCGACCGAGCCCGGCTTAAATTTTTAAAGCCTTCATTCGTGGCTTTATGTATATGTTTCAGACCTGGAATTAAGGACTTGATATTCTTGTTTCCTTTCTCATTCGTGCCTGTGGGTAGCCTTAGAAGCTCCCAGGACTTAATGACTGATGGCAAAGCTGAGAGCTACCAGCTGTGGGTTGGATGGATGGCCATTTAGTTTTTAACCTTTAGAAGGTTATGGAAATGTTTAATCACCCATTTACCCATATTGTCAGTCGAGGGAATGCTCCCATCATAGCATTGAAAGTGTCAGGTCTGTAAAACACAGTCTAGAAACCACCCTCTGTTCTTGTGTTTATTTAAAGTGATGAGAAGGTGGGTCAGGTACAGTGATGTGAGGAGAAAACTGGGCCTTTCAGTTGGTGAAGCAATTCCAGGTATGTCCAATGTGTTATTAAAGTAATTGAACTGTGTTTCCATAAAGAAGATAGTTTCATTATCAAATTCTTGCTTTAATGCTATCATAATAGCAGCTGTAGCACATATGAGTTAATTTGCATACAGATAAAGAATTCTGGACAGCTTGGTAGCATAATTACCACATAACATAAGTTGCTAGTAAGAGCCGGAGCTTTTACCATAGGTATGCTCATGGGATCCATCTCCCTGACTTTGTTAAATTTCAGATGAAATACTAGCAAGAAGTAGCCATTTCAGTGACGCCCCATTTGTTTTACAGGCAATAACTCCTCAAGTTACTTTTATTTGAGCAGCCATTTTGGCAAAAAATGACAAAGATGTCAACACCTTCACAGTGAGCTGAACATTAAGGAGGGCAGAAAAAAAAAGAAAAAGAATGAAAAGAAACAATCAAAGATCCCACTCTGCCATTGGAATGGAAAAGCATAATAAATATTTCTCACTTACAGGTCTCATTAATTAGTTGATGTAAATTATGATGGAAGTAGAGACTGTAAGGTGAGTTCTTTGAAAACTAATGATATGTAACAAAAGATTCTTTTTTATTTTAATTTAATTTATTTTATTTTATTTTTTGAGTTGGAGTCTCACTCCGTTGCCCAGGCTGCATGACTACTGCAGCCTCGACTTGCTGGGCTCAGGCAATCCTTCCGCCTCAGCCTTGCAAGTAGCTGGAACTGCAGGCATGCGCTACCACGCCTGGCTAATTTTTTTTTTATTTATTTATTGTAGAGATGAGGTCTTGCCAAGTTGCCCAGGCTGTTCTCGAACCTGTGAACTCAGGCAATCCCCAACCTCAGCTTCCCAAAGTGCTGGGATTACAGACTTGAGCCTCCGCGCCTGGCCTCTTTGTTGTTTTCACAAAGGTTAGGAAGCCTTTTTATAGACATGTTTTCTGTGAATTGTGGTTTCCCCCAACTATGATTTGGTGAAGATGCTGAAGTCTCCAGCGAAATAAGTGATGAGAATAGGAGAATGGGCCTGTGTCCCTTCCTGCCATGGAGCATACTGATGGAACACAGTAGGTGCCCAGGAAGTATGTATTTACTGAATAAGTGGTTTCTCACCATTGAACCTAAGAATGCTAAGAGTTAGGCACATCCTACCACTGTATTAGTGACAAGAAGATTGTTTTTTTCACAACTCTCTGTAACTATAATTGGACTGTCACGTGATAGTAATCTCAGATAATAATAGAGTGCTTATTCCAGACAGGAGCACACATTGGAAGTAAAGATGTCATTTTATTTTATCTTCTTAGAAGCTACGTCAGTGGGCTTGAAAACTCAACATTCTAAACAGATTGTACTCCTCTCAGATTCCTGTTGATTCCTTAGTAAGTAATAATGTTGGGCATTATGTGTTTATCTTAGTTCTACAGATGTTAAACGCTTTAAGGGTAGTCAGTTATTTCTCTGCAGATATCTCTGTATAGCAGATAATGTCCTTGGTCATAAATAATCTAAAGGAGAAGAGAAAAAAGAAAACCCTACTAAGGGTTATTGGGGCTTGAGAAAATAATATTTTATTATTATTTTCTCAAGCCCCATTTGAGGAGGGCATTCTGCTCAGCACGTATCTACCCACAGAATTGTGCTTTGGCATACTCTTGGAAAGGTGATCCACAAACGAGGTAGCTTTGACATCAGGGCAGCGGGATGGCAGCATCTGGGGATCTTGCTGATTGATGGCAATGAGCTGGAAAGGGACCACAGACTTGCTAGAGGGAAATGTGAGTGTATACATTTGAGCCTAGGGTGGCAGTTCCAGGTAGGTATTTAAAATGATGACTGGGAGAGAGGGGAGCAGAGGGGAGAGGAGCATGATTTTTTAGCAAGCAGCACAAGTGGACCTCTATGGTAAAATAATTTTCTGGAAGACATACATGAGGCTGCACCTCCAAGGCTTGTGGCTTGAGTCCTTGATCTGAAGAGCACCGTTGGCAGATCATTAATGGGCTGGGATGGGAGCTTTGCCAGTTTTGCTGTTATATGTCCCTGGATCATGGCCAAAGCCTTGTGGATGAGCTCTGACCTCTAAAGAGAGCCCCATGGAGAGAGAGTGTTAGAATGTGAGTGACCACCAGGAATTCTGCCTGACCTGATTTATCAAATGCCCACCTGTTACAATCTGTCATTTAGCTTATCTTGGCTCTACGGTAAGGTCTACATACTTCAGTATTATTCATGGTTTTCAGACACACACCAGGGCAACAGAGTAGGATGTGTTGACGCTTTGTCAACTGGGCTGCATTTGTTCATTGTTTCTACATCCCCGTTGTACCTGTTCCCACTTGTTGTAGCATGATCAACAGTGGAATTGAAAGTGCTGAAACACTTCTGCATTTACTTTGGAAATTTGACGAAAGACATTCCAATCCGCCCTACGTGCCTACCACTTTTCTGTGAGCAAAAATAGAGTAATAGAACTAGAGGCTAAGGTTAAGTCCTTCAAAGTGTCAAGCCTTGTGTAAGAGAAACTTTCTATTTATTATCTTTTAGAATTCTTAGAGTGATTTTATGAGCACTGATTAGAAATGAATACTTCTGTTTTACCTGTGACGATTTTTTTTTTCTTCTCATGGAAGCTGTAAGAGACCCCAATGTTTCCAGATAGAACACATCAGATATTTTCCATTAGGTAGCGTTATCTATTTTTATTGTATACCAAGCTTTGTGATTTGAGAACATAGTGTGAAATGTTAGTTATGTAAGGTTGCTGTGGAATAACAAAACTTTCCCAAAGATCAAAACCAACTTTCCTTTCTTTTTACCTCCTTCTCTCTTTTCTCCCCCCTTTCCTTTTTTCCTCCCTTTTTCCTTCTCTCTCTTCCTCTCTCTCTCCCCCTATCCCTATCTCTCCCTCTCTCTTCCCCTCTCCTTCTCCCCCTCTCTCCCCACTCTGTTGTTTTGGCTGGAGGGCAGTGGTATGATTATTAGCTCCTTGTAAAGCTTGAACTCCTGGGCTCAAGCAATCCTCTTGCCTCAGCTTCCTGAGTAGCGAGTACTACAGATGCCTGGCATTTTTTTTGTAGCTAGAAGTACTCAAATTGAAGTCCTGAATACTGACAACTATTATGGGGGAATAGAAGATGAGCAGGTTATTGAATAACTTACAAAAATTCTGCTTTTTGTTGTGTAAACTTTTGGAAGCCACTGAAAGGCTTTAAACAGGTGAATGATGTAATTAGATTTGTATTTGTTGTTCTTCCCTGCATCTAGAAAGTGTGCCTTATCTCATTTATCACTATGAGATTTCACCCAAAACTTGGCTTTATGTGGAGGAGACAATAAGAACTGGAATATTTTCTTGATATGGAGTCCCTTTAAAAACATGAGTAAGCTACCTAGGGGATTAGGGAAAACAGTACTCAAAATGTCACCAGCCTGTGCTTCCCAAAGTGTGCACCAAGGAACACTAGTTCTATGAAATGTTCTATGAAGACAAAACTGGATAAACACATCCTCATTTATCCTTTTTGGAAACCCTCAAATAATATCAGCATATTAAAGACCTTTGAGAAGTCTTGAAGTAAAGCATTGTTTAATTTCATCGAACCTTCCACTTTTCAGCATTATTTGACTCATGTCTCATTATTTCTGAGGATATATTGACACGTTTTGGCCATGTTGTGGGAGAAAATAATACTGCTCTTGGTGAAGACTATTGTGAGAATGAAGGAGGGCATAGAAGTCTATTTGGGTTTTTTCTTCCCTGTGATAGTATTCCTTCTTTACTACTACTACCTTTCTGTTGTAATAAAGAGAGCTTTGGGAACTCATTGCTAAGTTTATGTAGCTGTAAGGAAGAATAATGCAAGTGATAGACAAATGCATTCCAGATATACTAAATCCCATTGAAATAAGCAATAATATTAATAGCGATTATAAGTTTTTAAAAATAAAAAAGCTTTGGTTTCTGCATCAGCACAGAAGTGGTGACTTCTTTGTAAAAACAACTTTTCTGACTGCTAGTCTGTAATGATTTCCTAATGCATTTCAACATGAGATTCAACTTTTCATACAGCTCTTGTGCCTGAAATGACTCACTAACATATGGTAATGAGTCTAGCATTTATTATTATCTGACAACCACCCAATAGGAAGCTAAATCACTCAGGAACTCAGGTATGAATATTTACATTAAAATAGTGAATTTTCATTGTCTTTGAGTATTCATTGTACTGTATATTTACTTAGTAATACAGGCCTCAAGTCAATATTTTCTGAAATCTGTATTTCACAAACTAATGACATGTTGGCATATGTATTTAAATATTTATTAAACCAATTCCATACATCTGTTGTACTTGCTCCTAAATCGTGGGCTATTGATATTTTTAAAGCAGCATTTTGTCCAACAGTCTTTGAACAATGCATCATGAAGGCTGGTTGTTTAATGTAGAGATATATGGCAGGAGATTTCTCTGTTTTGCTATAGCTGTTAGGTCAGGATTTTATTGCTTCTGGCTAAAGGCCACAGAAGGAGTTTTATTGTTAAAAACAGCTCTCTATTCAGTGTAATCTCTGTAATAAAGTGGAAATGGGATGTGAGTATCTCAAACAGTGATCTGTTATCAAACTCAGGTTAATAAAAGGACAAAGTAATCCTTGTGTTTGAAGTCTCTTTCACTCTCTGGTAGATATTACATCCCACATCTAGGCTTTTATAATGGTGTCTGCACTAATTATCAGCAGTAAGATTTTGGAGGGAGTGATAAAAGAATTTGTAGAATCTCATAAATTGGTGGCATTGTAGTTTGTTCACCACTGAGCTGGCTGAAACTTTTGCCAAAATAGATGTGATGGTGTTAAAATTTTAGAAGGGTATTTATTATGCTGAGGGTTGGTGCTGTGTAGTTAGCTCCTTTCATGACTACCATGCTTCACCAGTCACAGGAGGCTTCTGAAAGACTGCTTGGCAGATATTCATGTGACATCTTAATCAACACTGTTGATGTGTAGAAGATGGGTAGTCAACTGTGCTTCTTGATTCTCCAGGGACTCTTTTTTTTTTAATCTGGGCTTTTAATGTAATGGAAATTAGGAAGTCATGCCACAAAAAGAAGCTTCCATTTTTTAGAATGTTCTGTGGTATGGTGCCATTTTTTAAAAGGTGAAAAATCAATCATATTAATAACTCACTTTTTTTGAATACTCATTAAGTGTCAGGCACAGGGCAAAGCATTTTACATACATTATCTCAATGTAGCCTCACAACATCTCAAGTAACTAGACCCTATTATTATTCTCACTTACAGGTAAGAGAACTGAGGTTTAGAAAAATTAATGTATCTGCCAGGGATCAACTGTTAAGTGGTATAGCAATGTTCAAATATAAATCTTTCTGGCTCCAAACCCTCAAATTCTGAACTGTATTAACCCTTTGCACTCAGAGACATTTCACAGATCATTCACCAGCAACTCAACGAAATAGTGAAAAACTAATCACTTCATATTAAATAATATAGCATTGGAGGCAATTATTTTGTTGTCATGATATTTGTCTTGTCATGGAATTTGGGACACCAAGGAACTTATTTATGACAAAAAAATTAATTTTATATTTTTCTCATGTGTGGTTATGTGTGAAATAGTCACTGATACATATTACAGTTTCATCGATACATGTTATGTAATAGGAATTTGACATCTTCCACCTGGTGTTTTCTATTTGAACAGACAGTGCAGTCTCGTTTTCTTCCTCCCACGTTAAAAATATGTAATTTATTGTCCATTCTGTTTGAAGACGATGTAGAAAGATGCACTCATGATTTCTGATAATCACTTCCCAACTGATTGATCAGAAACTTGACAGATTTCAAGTGGGACAAAGGTTTTTCTTTATTTCTGTTTTTGATGCTCAGTACAGTATATAGGATTCAATAATCCATATTTCCAGTCCCTAGAAGAATAATCTCTTCCACCATTTTAAAGATTTTCACAAAAGACAGTATGTAGAAGCATATTGATCCTCATGGTCCACATCACTCATATTTGCAATATAATTTAGACTCATTTTAGGCTTTTTGACTTATATAATATTTCCACCACCTAATATCCTTGTGGTAGATTTCATTCTTGTGTGATTCCAAGTGCTGAGAATTGTAACAGTCCTTTTGTCCTTCCATGCAAGAAGCACAAGATTATTTTTCCTATACTTTATTGTTTTGTTTTTCAATAAAAACTTTGACTTTTTGATTTGTGCTGGTATTCCTTTTGGGCTGACTTTGTATCAGTAAGATGACATTTCATCTTTAGTAGCTCTTCTGCTAAGACAGTGCTAGTGTAATATCTGTAAACATGTGGTATTCTGCATTAGGAACTTTTCTCAACAACTTTTTATATAATTGTAATGGAATTCTGGTGCTTACTGAAAGGTCAGGTCAAATGATGTTTTCGGGTGAGGAAGTACTGAAAAAAGATACCCTGTTTTTGAATAAGCTAGCACATAAATGCGTATACCTCATTTGGTAGGCTTATTTGAATTGTATGTTATAAGTAATGTAAATCACCCTTTAAATTGACCAATGGATTCATCCATGCAGGTACCTTGATCTAGTATGAATATTGTGAAAATTTTGAATTGATGTATTTCAAATTATTATTGACCTTTTGAATACAAGTTCTGATCATCTCATCACTCGGCACAAGTGTCTTTCAGAAGATTTGAATAAACCATTCTCTACTGAATGTTTCTGAAAAGAAGAATATTTTACTATTGAAAGCAGTTGACCGGTACTCTTGCAAATTTGGTACATTAATTATTTCCATACTTAGGATAACTGTAATAAAGGCTAAAAATTCCTATCAGTCAGCAAATGTCATGCCACTTATATCAAACCAATTTGTATGATAGCTACTTTTTTCTTACTTTTTCATCCATATAACGATTTGTTTCTTTTATTACACTGTCTACTATTTCATTTGTAAAATACGGAGTAAAATAGTCAATCAGTTCTCTTATATTACTTGCTATTTGTGGTCCTGTCATTTGAGGATGTGTTATACAACAAAAGTTTTCTAACTTACCTGTATAAAAGTCTAAATTCAATTCACCTAAGCTGCTGCTTATAACCCTTACTTTTATCTTTTTGTTTTGCCATTATTCTGCAAACTACATAAATGGATAAAAATTTATAATTATAAATTACAGAATCACAAAATGAAATTTATCAAAAGAATATTACTTTCCAGTTTTACTTTTCCGACTTAGTGCAGATAGATATATTCAATCTGTGCCTCTCATTATTTCAGTACAATCTGACCTCAACATTGTAAGTCTCTTTCTTTTAAGGCTGCAGTAGCTTGGGCAATCCCTTCAGGTTCCCTCCCACTGTGGAAGCTTTTCTGTCCTCTCTTAAAAATTCCTGCTTTCAAAAAAGAAAAAAAAAAGGCTACAGTAACTTAGTTATCTGTCTTTTCTTTTCAAGTTATGCCCTGTGATACAAATGGTATACCCACAGCTGCCTTTCTTATACACTCTTTATTACTACCTTCTGTTAAAAGAAGTATGGGCACCACTGTGGAAGCACTTCACACATTCTCTTTTTATGTAATTCCAGCTGATACTTTTTTTTAACATATATATCGGTATATATTCCATTTCTTTATTTGTTTTTTCATGCAATTTGAATGAAAAACTTCAAGGAAGCATTCACTTGTGAAAAATTTGTGCTTGCATAAGTTTGTATAGTCACCGGCAATCTCTTTATTCATATATAGAGAGGGTCCCCTTTCAGGGGACATCAGAGGGTTTGTTTTTTTTTTTGCAAGATTTACAATGTCCCCTCAGAGAGGACATCCAAGTGCAAATATAAGCCTTCTAAATAAGTGCTTGGCAACTTATCTTTTCCGTTATTGTCTGAGCAGTCATGAATTCTGTTTTGCTTATTTATTGCTGTGTCACAAACCACTCCAAAATTTATTGGCTTGAGACAATGACACGTATTTATTTTGCCCATGAATCTGCAATTTGACTAGGGCTCAGTGGGGTGGCTAGTGTCTGATCCAGAAAGAGTAAGTGGGTGGTTCCACTGAAGCTACCCAGTCCATTTCTAAGATGGCTGACTCATGTTCTATGAAGGTGTGCTGGCTATTGGCTGGGAGCCTTAATTCCTCCCTACCTAGGTCTCTTTAGCTTTCTCCCAGCATGGCAGTTATGTTCCGAGAGCTGGCATGCCAAGGCACTAAAGCAGAAGCTTGCAAGTATTATTCTGACCTAGCCATGGAAGCAACGCATTATTACTTCTGCCATTTTACCTCAGTCAAATAATTCACTAAGGTCAACACAAAATCAAGGGGAGGAGAATTGGATGCTACATCTTAATGGAAACAATGTGTAACCTATTACAATCTGTAACTTCAATTACTGTAATAACCATCTAACTGTTACTCCTCTAGTCCATCAGGGAATTTATTCTCAATTCGGGTAGGTGGGGTGATCTCTTTAAAATCTAAGTCAGGTTGGGTGCAGTGGTTCAAGCCTATAATCTCAGCACTTTGGGAGGCCGAGTTGAGGGGATCGCCTGAGCCCACAGGTTTGAGAACACTCGGGCAACTTGGCGAGACCTCATCTCTATAATAAACCAAAAAATTAGCCAGACTCAGTAGCACATGCCTGTAGTTCTGACTACTTGGAAGGCTGAGGCAAAAGGATCTCTGGAGCCCAGCAGGTTGATGCTGAGGTGGCCGTGAGTGTGCCACTGCACTCCAGTCTGGGCAACGGAGTGAGACTCTGATGCAAAAATTAAAATAAAATAAAATCTAAGTCAAATCATGACACTCCTGTGGGGAAAACCTTCCAATGACTTCCCGTCTTCCTAGTAAGACCCAAAGTCCTATGGTGGCCTCTGTCTCCCTGTGTGGTCAAGTTCCCATTATTTCTCTGATCTAACGTCTTACTTTTACCCCACTCACTCTGCTCCTTACTGTAATTCAAACACCTAGCTTGTTCCTGCTTTAGGATATTTGCATTTCATGGCACGTGCTGTGCCTAGAATACTCTTCCAGGTTTTCTACTAGGATCCTGCACTTAGTCCTCTGTGGGTATTTTACCTTCTCAGTCAGACATTCGCTGATGATGTAAATTCTACTACTACCGAAAATTCCTTACCACTCTTATTTTGCTTTTTCTACTTTTCATTAGATTATATATTGCATGTTTATTCATTTAATTAATGTGTATCTCTACCCGCTTGAATATAAACTCCATGAGGATAGAACTCGTGGTTGTTTTGTTTTGTTTTCTGTATCCTACCATCTTAAACAGTACTTGGCACAGAACATGTGTTCAGTAAATACTTGCTAAAATCATAGAGGATTTCAACATAGGTTTTACTCGTTTATGATATTGAGGTTTATTGTTTTAATTTATGAATATAACTTAATGACTTGTAATGATATCAAATCAAATTTGGTTCAACAAACAGCCATTTAGGATTTCCAGTCACATTCAGTTCAGGGTACAGGATCCCAGTGAGATCACTACTAATTCCCATCTTCTACCTTTGTTTTTTGGAAGAGTGATAAAACATCCAAAGGGCTTATTTTCTTGTGAAGTTTTTTCAGCCCCAGTGTACTTAATAATTCCACAAATAATTTTGCAACTACTATGTGCCCAACCTGCTCTAGTCACTAAAGATACAGTGGGACAGATACTACCATAATTCTTATGGTGTTAATGTTATGATGAACAAGTAAGATAAAAAATAAATATACAGATACAGACAGTAATTTTACAGATTGTGAAATGTGCTGTCAAGAAATATACAGTGGTCTGCAAAAGAGAATTAAGGGGGACCTACTTTAGTAGTGTTAGGGAAGCTTTTGGGGAGAAGGTAGTCTTTAGGCTGAAACCTAGACGATGGCCTTTGGTTAGTTTTATGCTACTTACTATAGAGGGATGTGCTCATTCAACTAATGTTTATTTAGCACCTAACATGGATCAGATACTATTCCAGGTGCTCAGGATTCAACAATAACAGGTCAGACAAAACTCTCTGCTCTCTTGGACCTTACATGCAGGTGTGGAGAGATTATTTTCTAAATGGTACTTGACAGCCAGGCTTAGTGGCTCAGCCTGTAATCCCAGCACTTTGGGAGGCCAAGGAGAGTGGATTTCCTGAGCCTGCGGGTTTGAAACCAACCTGTGCAACTTGGCGAGACCTCGTCTCTACAATAAAATAAATTTTAAAAATTCGCCAGGCATGATAGTGCACACCTGTAGTTCCGGCTACCTGGAAGGCTGAGGTGGAAGGATTGCCGGAGCCAAGCAGGTCGACACTGGGGTGGTCCTGAGCATGCCAGTGCAACTCAGCCTGGGTGACAGAGTGAGACTCCAACTAAAAAAAAAAAAATGGTACTTAAAAATCTAAAACTATAACATGCTAAGTACATCATCGAGGTCCAGGCAGGAAAACAAAAATCATTTATACTAGGTATTTTGACATAGGGAATCTATTATAAGGAATTGGTGTTAGAGGTCTAGAAATGCAGAAGGAGAGCTCTGATATCTCTCAGGATATGATGAGGCTGATTTTGAGGAGATGGGGGACTCGAACTAACTGATACTGCCAAAAAGGACCTCTGTTGGAGACATACTGAGAGGAACTGCAAACAGACCGGAGGTAGCAAGTCCTTTCTGCCTCCCACTCCTGCCTCTGGTCTCCTAGTTGTTCCTTATTGCACAAGAATCCTGGGAAGTAGAGTTTGTTAGACTTTTGACTTCAACGTCACAGATCAGAGTGGTATGGAAAGGATGGATTTGGAGGTGAGAGACTACTTTAATAACCAGCTAGATGGTGATATGTGCTATGGAGAAAGATAAAGTGGGACAAGAAATTCAAGATGAGAAGAAGTGAGAGAAGGAGGTTGCAGTTTAAAATGGGGTGTTAGAGGACTTTTTACCAAGAGGGTGACTTTTGAACAAATTATTAAAGGAAGTTTGGGAGCAACCTTTAGGTTGTCTTGTGAAAGAGTAGCTACCTGAACAAGAGTGGGGATGGATGATAGCAAGTGCAAAGGCCCTGAGGCAGGATTTCCCTGGAGTGTTCTAGAAACAGCAAGGAGGTCAATATGGTGGACACAAAATGAGACATGAAGCCATGTGGTTTAAGACTTTAGAGTTTAGCCTCCAGAGTCAGGAAATTCTGGATTTTAATCCTAGTTTATCCCTCTTAAAGAAGTAGCAAGTAATGTGCTCCTCCTTCCAGATCCTCAGTTTTCTCATTTGAGAAGTGGACATATTATTCTCATGGTTGGGATGAGGTCTTAAGGGAAAAAATTTATATAAAGTACTTGCACAATACATATAGTAAGAGCTTTATAACTATTTTGTGGTAATGGTGATAAGAACAGACCTCTATTATTAATTCAACACATGCTATTATTATTATTATTATTATTATTATTACATTAAAAAATTTTTTTAAAGAGTCAGGTTCTCACTATGTTACCCAGTCTGGACTTGAAGTCCTGACCCAGGTGATCCTCCTACCTACTACCCGAGTAACTGGCACTACATGTGCGCCACTACATGTGGCTTATTTATCCATTTTTTAAAGGACCCAGAGCTTGAAACTTAGGTATGAAGTTGCTTTTGATAGTATCTGAAATTTCAATCTCTTGACCAGCTGTAAAGATTTCTGAATTATGCATCAGTCATTACGTGTTTCTCCAATAAACTTTGCAATGCGTTCTCACTCTCATTTTCATTCTGTATGTAACCTGAAGCATGTGAGTTGCAGGTATGCTAATATGGGTGTGAAAATTAGCACTGCCTTTTCTCTGTAAAGTATTGCACCGTGTGATTCAGTGTTGCTTATAATGAAGCCCCCAGTGGTGAGTGTCAAATCAGATGACTGGAAGTTTAGCTGAAGGTCCCAGGAATCCATCCCTGGCCGTAGGATGATACCTGGGGACTCTGAATATTTAAGTATTGTTAGTGTTTATTTCTGGTTGGTGGGGACACTTGTAGTCTTTGTATTTTTTGTGGATTCTATAGCATGTACTTTTCATTTCATTTATTTATTTATTTATTTATTTTGAGTTGGCGTCTCACTCAGTCACCCAGACTGGAGTGCAGTGGCCGTCCCGGCCACCGCAGCCTCGACCTGCTGGGCTCCGGCGATCCATCCGCCTCCGCCTTCCAAGTAGCTGGAACTACAGGCGTGCGCTACCACGCCCAGCTAATTTTTTTGATTTATTGTAGAGATGAGGTCTTGCCAAGTTGCCCAGGCGGGTCTCGAACCCGCGGGAGCATGTACTTTTTAAATCTGAAAAGAGAAATAGGAGACTTCTACCAAAATTTGATCAGACCCTTTGTTGTGAATTTTATATTTTCCATGACTTGCTTTTGGTGTAAATGTCATTAATTGACATTAGTTGGTGTTCATTTAAGTATTTAGAAAGCCACTTCTTTTTTCTTAGGTGTCATTCTTATACAACATTTTGTGAAGTGGCTCTCTTAATATCATTAACTGTAATGTCTTATTCTTTCACATATAACGTATATTACATGTTATGATGAGAAGCTGTCAGAATTTTCAGCTGGTTAGTTTAAATACCCTGTTTTGTGTTTTTTTAAAAAATCAAACCCATGGAAGGCCATTGCACTGCTCCTGGATTTATTTAATCTTTTAACTTTTTGCTTCACTCTGGGCAAAAATGTGTGTTTACCAGAAAATGAGAGTGTAACTGCTAGGTAAATAGGTTAAAAAGCAGGTATCTGGTGAAAACTTCTTGTGAGGGCTCCAGGATCATCTATCATATCATTAGGTCTTCACCGGCTGATGGGAAGCTAATGGCAGTCATACCCTGCTGCCAATTGGAGAAAATAAAGATTGTCTCTGCCCTCTCGTCGCCCTTGATCAGCAGGTGCTGTTGACAGGGATGACGAATCAGATGAAACCCAAGAGCAAGAACCAGTAAGCATCTTGTGATATGACATTTAATTAATATATGTGAAACAAAACACAGCAAAAGCAAACCTCCTCAATTTTTTCTTATCTATGTCATAACAAAGGTATCCACGACCTTTTAATGAATCACTTTAAAAATTCCTATCTCTAGCCAGACTTGGTGGCTCAGCCTGTAATCCCGCGCCTTTGGGAGGCTGAGGTGAGTGGATTGCCTGAGCCTGTGGGTTCGAGACCCGCCTGGGCAGCAAGACTTCATCTCTACAATAAAAAAAAAAAAAAAAAAAATCAGCTGGGTGTGGTAGCACATGCCTGTAATTCCGGCTACTTGGAAGGCTGAGGCGGAAGGATCGCCGGAGCCCAGCAGGTCGAGGCTATGGTGGCTGGGAGCGACCACTGCACTCTAGTCTGGGCGACAGAGTGAGACTCCAACTCAAAAAAAAAAAAAAATTCCTATCTCTAATAAAGATTCATTGATTTGAACATAGACTGAATTTTATCTGGACTTACTTTGGATCCAGATAGTATAGATGACGAGGATATAATTTACATTCTTGGGTTAATCAGAATCCTGTAGGCCTGAAATGATGTGATCATCTTAGAAGGCAAAGCACTTATCTAACATCTGTGAAACAAGGCTTGTTTGAAAAGGGCCAATTTTTATTAGAATCTATAAAAGAACTTATTGTCTTTATGTAATAATTATTCAGAGTAACTTATAATAATAAAAACTTCTATTTGAGTTTATTTTTTAAAAACTGGCCATTAATTTTCTGATAATACCTTTGTTACCTCGTATAATATTCTAATGAAATCGTTTTTTTAAAAGTTAGTGTGTGTATGAAGACGAGAGTTTTGTTTGCTTTTTGTTTTTTTTGGAGTTGGAGTCTCACTCAGTCACCCGACTGGAGTGTAGTAGCACACTCACGGCTACCTCGACCTGCAGAACTCAGGCAGTCTTCTGCCTCAGTCTTCCAAGTAGCTGAAACCACAGGTGTGCACTACCACGCCTGGCTAATTTTTTGATTTATTGCAGAGATGAGTTCTCGCCAAGTTTTCTAGGCTGGTCTTAAATTCCTCAGCTCAGGCAATCCTCTCGTCTCCACCTCCCAAAGTACTGGAATTACAGGCGTGAGACACTGCGCCCAGCCAGATCAGAGTTTTGGTTTATTATGTCAGCACAGAGTTCTATTCCTCACTGTCTACATTTAGAAAAAATGCAAAGGTTTAGAAGCATTAGTAATTGGGGCTTTAAAAAAATTTCACCTCTAAAAGCTATGTAATTTGGCTTACCAGTGAGAATGAAAAGTAATAATCTATGATTCATCTATCTTGAAAATATAGTCTATAGCACAAAATGAGCTATAGTTGTGGTCAGAGTACTATATAATGTGAGAATGTAATTGCTCATTGAGACATAAACTAATTGAAATGAGGGCAATAACACTTAATCAACTGGGTCCAGATCATTTTGCAGTTTCTCCAAGTACATATATTTGTGGATTGTGATTTATAGTTACAGAGATCATTGGCAAGCATTAGATAAGGTAGTGGAAGGGGGTGGGGAGTCAAAGCTGTCATTTAGATTTCTGGGAATCTGCAGATGTCATCATTTATGCAGTAAAACATAAGTGGGTTATGAACAACAGCAGAGCCTCAAGAATGAATTTGACTGCCTGGGTATCCACCCTTATGTGATGGATGTTTAAATGCTCATGAGTCTCAGTCTTTGCTCACTTTTTGAATGTTAGCATTTTTGGTGCCAAATGTAAAGTACTTTCAAGGTAAATACCAATGTAAATAAGAGGAAAAGCAAACGTGTTAAAAGTAGAAAGATATAATCCATTTTTATGCTCTTCATTCTCTGGCCTTTCTTTAACACTATACTGCTGTTTGGGTAAAAATTGTACTGTTCTCAGTATTTTTCTTTTTAATACTACAAAGGCCATACACGAGTAGAAGCATAGTATGCCTTTCTTTGATGTAGGCTTGATATTGTATGTAACTCCTCTTTTTTCCAACATGTTATATCCCACACTATACAAGATTCCCCTTGCTTACTTTGACATAGCAGTGTGTATACATGATGGGAGCTAAAATAAAATTTACACATTTATGAACGTTTGTCTATACACTTGAGAAAGCTTCAGAGCTAGCATGACTAGGTCAGCTGAGAACCAACATATTTATTAAATCAACATGAACTCCATTTTGCTCTGTTTTGGTTCTAGATATAAATTAATTGATCTCTTTATATCCAGTTATTTAGTATTTGTTCAATAAATATCAACTCTATTCAATTAGAAGACTTTAATCATGTGAAGAATGGCATGGTTAACATGGAATTAAGGGAATTGAGGTCCTCAAATTTAGACATTGTATTTCAATAAGTAGGCATTTTTTAATGGATCAATGCTAATGCCAGATGATGACCTAAGATGATGGTGTTTACCGAATGTGTTGACTTTGTGATTTTCTATCAAAAGATAATCCAAAGAGTTGTGGTCAGGAGTCATGTACATTCGTGAGAGACTTTTAAAAATGGTGATTAAAGGTGGAAAATTTTGTTAAAGTAGGGAAAACATACCCTTCTTGAAATAATTAAATTAGGCATTACATGTGGAAAACTTGTGCTCTTTGTAAGCTGTATAGGAGGTGATGAAGAGCCAGATTCTTTTCCTTCCATATTCTTTTCCCTTTAAAAGGATAGAGTATGTGATAAGGCTGGTGCTGTTGTGGTTATGGCTAATGTTTATTGAATGCATATTGTGACCTGGTTAAGCATTTTGCATGTGTTGTCTTTAGTAATCCTCATAAATCTTTTGAGGCATGTATTATTATTCCCATTTTTTGAGATGAGGAAACCAAGTCCCAAAATGTTTAACTTGGCTATGATTGCAACTTGTAAATACCAGAACTAGGATTTGAACTCACTAAGTCAGATTTTAGATTTTATAATAATTTTTCTATACTACCATTCTGGAAGAACTCTAGATCCCTGCGATTTTTAGGAAAATGACATAGCATGGTCAATGATTTCTGATTTCATACTTGCTCTGGGTGCCTATATTGGGAAGACTAATAGAAGCAGCTGTTAAATTGTTGAATAGTGAATTATACCATGTGTTATTATTTATGGAACTATAACAGATTCTCTACTAAATTATAATATCCATGAAAGCAACGACCCCTTTTTACCTATCTCTCCATTTACATACCATAAAATTCACCCCTTTACCATGTACAATTCATTGGTTTTTCTTCACAGAATTGTGCAGCCATTGTAATTATCTAATTTTAGAACATTTTTATTATTCTCAAAAGAAACCATGTAGCCATTAGCAGTCACTCTCAACTTTTTTCAAACTAAGAAGAAAAACTGCCAGTATTAGAAACATTTGGCATTGCTCACGCAGCCACCTGATTTGTGTAAATTTGATATTATTATTA
Organism: Carlito syrichta; assembly: GCF_000164805.1. Lineage (NCBI taxonomy): Eukaryota > Metazoa > Chordata > Mammalia > Primates > Tarsiidae > Carlito > Carlito syrichta. The sequence continues at coordinate 2,025,767 of NW_007259586.1, forward strand.
TTTATTTATTTATTTATTTATTTTTTTGAGTTGGAGTCTCACTTCGTCACCCAGACTGGAGTGCAGTGGCTGCTCCCGGCCACCGCAGCCTCAACCTGCTGGGCTCTGGCGATCCTTCCGCCTCAGCCTTCCAAGTAGCTGGAACTACAGGCACGTGCTACTATCCCGGCTAATTTTTTGATTTATTGTAGAGATGAGGTCTTGCCAAATTGCCCAGACGGGTCTCGAACCTGCAGGCTCAGGCAATCCACTCACCTCAGCCTCCCAAGGCGCAGGATTACAGGCTGAGCCACCGGGCCCGGCTGAAATTTGATATTCTTAATCACAGTTTTTCACTAAAATTATCTGGTTGACATCTTTGGAATTAGTTTCTCTCATTTTATACAAACAATTGCCATAATTAATTCAGAGAAAGTTAAAGTATTACTGTTATAATGGAAACAATCTATCTGATCTAATCCCCTTTTATCATAGACCACCTTTAGTGCTAAAGGTATATATAGCATTACTGATTTCCTGAATTCCTCTAAAAACAAAAATGCCTCAAGGTAATCCTCAAAAGTTGGTTTCTGATAAGCATGTATCTAATGCTGAAGATTCTTATCCTTTATTTCCTGAATGCTTTTTAATACTGTTGAAATGAGTTAGTGACACCTTGAGGATTCTGTTATTACGATCTTTATGAATTCAAGGTTCCCATGAGTTTATACATGTCTGAGTTTCCTTCCCCACACAAAAAAAAAGGAAGGATGACTATTGAGATTCAAGTTACTATTTTACGTGCCTGTTAAATGATTTGTGGTCCAGTTACCTCAGTACTCTGGTTAAGAGGCACTAAGACAGTTCCTAAGAGCTTAAATTTGAAATCAAGGAGGTTTGGGAAGGGCTTTATAGCCTTCTTCTCCCCGACCCTGGACTCTGCCCTCCCCCCCTTACCGTTCCTTGTTGAGGACAGTGTTGATTTATTCAACTTTGGCTGAAGAGCTGTGGAAACTCAGCTGCCATCCTGTCCTCCACTAGTTTGTCCCCCCACGTTAACTCCAGTGTCTTTGTGTATAGAAGCCCTCTGTGCTCCATGCCAATAAAAAGCCTGGGTTCTAAACCCTGGCCCTGCCACTTGCTAGCTGTATAATTTTTGGCAAGTCACATAATCACTTTTGCACTTGTCTCGTCTGCAACGTGGAGATAATTTTTTTGACTTCATAGGGTTGTTGTAAGGATTAAATGAGATAATGCATATAAAGTATAGGTGTTGGCCTAAGTACAGATTTTTTTTTTTAATGAACATAATGTTTAAATGCCTTAAATTTGCTGAGGGCTTTGTATCCTTGTACATGAAACAATTTGTATCTCTCTTTTTTTTTTTTTTTGAGTTGGAGTCTCACTCTGTTGCCCAGACTGGAGTGCAGTGGCCGCTCCTGGCCATTGCAGCCTCGACCTGCTGGGCTCCAGTGATCCTTCCGCCTCAGCCTTCCGAGTAGCCGGAATTGCAGGCACGCGCTACCATGCCTGACTGATTTTTTTATTTTATTGTAGAGGTGAGGTCTCACCAAGTTGCCCAGGCGGGTCTCAAACCCGCGAGCTCAGGCAATCCGCTCACCTCAGCCTCCCAAAGTGCAGGATTACAGGCTGAGCCACCCAGCCTGGCTCAATTTGTATCTCATAATCATTCCGTGATGTAGTCAAAGCAGTAGTTATTCTTCCTGTTTTACCGATAAGGACACTGAGTACATAAAAAGGAATTGTCCTAGGTCAGTCACGTAATTTATTTAGTGCCAGAGCAGGAACAAGATTGGTTCTCCTTACACCAGCTCCTTGAGCTGCTGTCTTTGTTTCTTACTGGTAGCAATTTGCTTGCCATAGATAAACATATACCCGCTTTTTGTATCATGATATGATTCACTCAACAGTCTGCAGGGTCCACATTTTTCCTTGACATAATGCGAATCTTTTTCTTTTGCTTTGAGGTGTCACTCTGTCACCCAGGCTGGAGGGAAGTAGCATGATCACCGCAGTCCCAACTTCTAGGCTCAGGTGATCCTCCCACCTCCATCTCCCAAGGAGCCAGGACTAGAGGCATGTGTCACCATGTCAAGCTGATTTTGTTTGTTTGTTTGTTTTTGTTTTATAGAGACGAGGCCTTGCTATTTTGCCTAGGCTGGTCTTGAACTCCTGGGCTCAAGTAATTCTCTCACCACTGCCTCCCAAAGTGCTGGGATTACGGTCATGAGCCACCATGCCCAGAGTATAATGTGAATCTCCTCGAAAGGTAACATGTTTACACTTAATGAGGACACTTGACCCGCAGGAAAAGGACATATAGACAGTTTATAAATAGTTCCTGTGGAGCTACTTGGATTCGGCACTCAAAACTTCTGTTCCTTCATCCCAAGTCATAGCTGTAGAGAGAACTAGAAGTAGGATCATGAAAATCAGATTGATGTTCCCATCTTTCACGTCTTAGCCACTTTTCCAAATCATCAGCACAATGGAAGAAGTGCCCAAGTCCTTGTTTATTTCAAGTGTTTTCTTTGCAGTAAATGAGATCTTGTCCCTTCATCACATACTGTTTCTACATGCAAGATGGAACTTGAAAGGGTCTGCAGATCCCAAGCATGCAAGTTGAAGGTGGAACAAAAGAATTATCTTTACACACCTGCTATTTAATTGCTTGGCAGTATTCCACTTAAGACCTAATTACTGACTATTCTGTGTTGAGGTCTGGGATAGAAAAATGAGGGAACTATTTCTGACCTTTGTTTTCATGGTTGGGAGGCTTGGAGAGAGAGTATGGCCCATTGGTCAAAATGTTGCTTCTAAAAAGTGTCAATTTACGTTTCCCTGAGTGAATTTCCTTCCTTGTAGGGCTTCCTTGAGAAGTGAAGATAGGATTTGTAGATCACCACATGTGGAGCATTAAATAACTCAACAACTTCCCCTGTTCCCCTAGAATTAGGTTGACCTTCTTTATTCCTGTTTATTTTATCACGTGCTGTATGGGTAATCATCAACCAAGTTTCCCAGTTATAATGAGACATCAATTCAGATTAGACTCAGACCCAATCAGATGCCAAGCTTTTTGAAGACAAGGACCCTGCATTTTTTAGCTTTGTTTTGCTGGAAGGATGGCACACCTGGGCGAGGGAGGTGTTGCTTAGTGACACTGACTGACCATTTGAGCCACATTTATTTCTGTGACTGTTGAGAGTCCACAGAGCGGTCACATCTTAGACTATCAGTATCATGCATTTTTCATCCCCTCTCCCAACTATTTTTTAAATCCCCTGCCCCCAGTCATATGAGGCACAGAATATCTCTCAGGTCTTTCCACGACACCGTGACCACCTTGCATACGTTGCACACCCTGCACACCCAGCTCTCCTCCTTATGTTGGAATTGTTTCTGCTTCAACTCTTCTCTCTCTCACACCTCTGGGACCTGAATCCCCACTGTTACGGCATTTGGAGGTAGGAACTTTGAAAGGCAATTTGGGTTAGGTCCTTCATGAGAGAACTCCTCTATGAAAAAACGAGGAGACATGATAGCTGTCATTCTCTGTCACATGAGAATACAGAAGAAAGGCAGCTAGTTCTCTGCAAAGCAGGAGGGACACTGAATCTGCTGAAACTTTGATCTCGGACTTCTCAGCTTCCAGAACTGTAGGAAATAAACACTTGTTGTAAGCCATCTAGTCCACAGTATTCTGTTTTATCAGCCCAAACAGACTAAGACAAATCCTTACAATTATGTGAAGGAAAAAGTCTCAATTGGCTATACCTTGGAGACTCAGTTTGTTCTACTGTTGGTTAATCTCCCTTTATAGTAATAAGAGAATTCGGCCTTCAGGCTCAGAGCCTTGGGCTCCAGGTAAAAATGAAATGGCTTTATTTTATTTTGTTGCATTTATTTTTAGTTACTGTTTATGGCAGGATGAAATGGATTCTCCATCTGAGGTAATGCTGAATGTTCCCTTTTTAAAAAAAATATAAGCAGTAAAATTTACCATTTGCAGTATGTACTGTGGGTTTTAACAAAGGCATCACCTTTCAACCACCACCTCAATCAGGACTCAGCACAGTTCTCTTCCTTGCCCTTCACCCGCCCCCCCCACCCCATTCCCTGTGCTGCCCCTCTGTAGTCAGCTCCTGCCCTGCATCTGGCAACCACTACTTGTTTCTCCATCCCTATAGTAGTTTTGCCTACTTTAGGATATCATAAACATGGAGTCATATAGCATGCAGCCTTTGAGTCTGGTTTTTCTTTCACTTAGTGTAACATATTTGAGATTCATTCATGTTGTGTGTATCTATAGTTTTATGAAGTGGTAGTTCATTGTAAGAGTGTACCACAGTTTATCCATCTACCAGTTGAACCACAATTGAAGTGCTTTCCAGTTTGGGGTGATTATACATAAAGCTATTAGAAACATTTGTGTACAGGGTTTTGTGTGAATATAAGTTTTTATTTCCCTGGGGTGAATATCTAGAGGTGTGATTATTAGATCACAAGGGGAATTTATGTTTAACTTGTTAACCAACTGCCAAATTCTTTACTCAAGTGGTTGTACCATTTTGTATTCTTACCAGAGAGGTATGAGAGTTCTTGTTGCTCCATATTTTTGCCAGCAGTTGGTAACGTGAAAAAATCTTTTGAAACATGTAATATGTATGTGGTAGTGAAGTATTGTCTTTTTAAATGAATATATGTAATTTAGAAAAACAGTTTGATTTGAAGGGTAAATATTGAGTAAGTAGTTGCTGGTCCTTAGATATTGCAAAACTTATGTGTGAGGTAGGTAACTGAGTGAATGTGAACTGGAACACATTCTACTGTACTCCATCTCCATCAGCTAAAGAGTGAACAGCACAGGGCTGTCCGGGGTACCTAACTAATATCCTGAGCATTTACCAAATGTAGACAATTGTGTTATAATGTAAATTGATGATCTGTCCTTAACATGGAAGCAGTTGCATGACTATCGTTTTTGAAAGTCTTGTTAGATTTTGGAAATCAGGATGCAGACTAATTTAACAGTAGGTGATGACATGGAATATTGACAAATTAATCTTACTAGGATGATGATTTCCCTATTAGCAATCTGGCCTTGAGACCATTTGGACAGTTGCTGAGTGAGATCTCAGCGTAGATGGCTTGTCTTGAAACCTGATGGCGTTGGGAGCAAGAAGCAATAGGGAATGGCTTATCAGTGTTTCACCACTAGGATTTGTTTTCTGCTTCAACTGGATACTTGAAGAGAATTTCTAGAATAAGAAGATAGAGCAAATGAGTCCCCAGTTCGATTACCTTTCTGTAGCTGTGGTTTGTGGAGTTTGATGATAAGGAAGGTCACTTTGTGATTTCCTCAGCAAGGGTCACTGAAACCACATACACTAAAAGTTTATGAACCATAAAATGTGCACAAGAAGCAAGCAGCCACTCAAGCTTCACTGGGTGAACTTTGGGGGCATTGCCAATTCATTTCGAAACCTTCAGTAGGGCATAGCTCAAATTAATTAGTTAAGGTATGCTTTAGTGGTGGAAAGAGTTGATGTAGTCACTATTCTGGTACAAATCTTGTAGGTACTTAAACACTTTAAAAGAATTCTGTTTAAGTCTGAGGTTTAAAAACAAAATGAGGTGGAAAAATAATACCGCCTTCTTCTTAACCTTACTTGTAGTATATTTCTGTTCATAGGGAAGTTAAGTCAAGTAGTATTGACCTTGAAGCAGGCTTTCTATGAGATGGGAAACCTTGAGTCATATAGTATGTATTATTCAGCTGGAGTCTATAATTTCTTTTGCAGGTTTGTAGAGACTAAGGTAATATTGAAGATAATTGAGTGGAATCTCAAGAATCAGTTCTTAAAATATTTCTTAAATAATTATTCATTTATAAAATGACAAAACAACTACATGCCTATTGGTACAACTCAGAGCATAAGCAGTATTTAAAGAAAGAAACAATAATTTCCTTCCTTCCCATTTCTGAAGACACCCTTCTAAGGTTACCACTGTTAAGGGTTTAGTATTATTCCACCCATCTAACTATGTGAATATAAATTCATAAAGCATGCAACACACATGGACTTTCCTTTTCTATTTTTCAGTGAAATACAGTGATCATTTATATTTTATTGTATAACTTGTGTCACTTCAATGCACGTTATAGACATTCCTTCTGGTAACTGTATATGGATCTAACCATTCTTAACCATTTGGCATTACATACCTAAAACATTTTCCTGAGGGTTGATTGACCATATTTCCTTCAATTATTCCCATAGTCATGGATTCATGTTTTTGTTTGTTTGTTTTGTTTTGGAGGGCTGCTTTTGTTTTGGTCTTGTTTTGTTTGTTACAACCCACACTGCCACAAATGTCTCAGGAGATTTTTTTTTCAAGAGACCACAGCCAGTAGGAACCAAATAGAATTTTTAGGTCAAAGCATAAAGTTTGACTAGATCGGTTTTTCAAAGCATTTTTTTTTGTTTGAGTTGGAGTCTCACTAGGTTGCCCAGACTGGAGTGCAATGGCCGCTACCAGCCACCGCAGCCTCGCCTGCTGGGCTCCAGCGATCCTTCCGCCTCAGCCTTCCCAGTAGCTGGAATTACAGGCATGCACTACCACACCCGGATGATTTTTTGATTTATTGTGGATATGAGGTCTCGCTGCCCAGGCGGGTCTTGAACCCGCGGCCTCAGGCTATCCACTCGCCTCAGCCTCCCAAAGGTGCGGGATTACAGGCTGAGCCACTGAACCCGGCTCCAAAGCATTTTTTTAAAGGAAGCTTTTCTTATATAGATTCAAGATGTCCTGCTGTTTAAATAAGTATGTTTTCTTGTAAGAAACATACATGCCAGGCATGGTGGCTCATGCCTGTAATCCCAGCACTTCAGGAGGCGGAGGCGATAGGATTGATTGCCTGAGCTCATGGGTTTGAGACCTGCCTGAGCAACAAGGTGAGACTGTGTCTTTACAACAAATTAAAAAATTAGCTGGGCATAGTGGCGCATGCCTGTGGTTCCGGCTACTTGGAAGGCTGAAGCGAATGGATCACCTGAGTCCAGCAGGTCGAGGCTGCGGTGCACTCCAACCTGGGTGACAGAGTGAGATTCTGACTCAAAAAAAAAAAGAAAAAAAGAAAGAAACATACTTATAGTGATGAAAAGGGTTGATTGTACCAATAGGCATGTAGTTGTTTTGTCATTTTATAAACTGAATGAAATAATTACTTAAGAAATACTTTAAGACCTGATTCTTGAGCATTCTACTCAATTATCCTCAGTATTACCTTATAACATTTATATTAGTATAATTAACATGCAGCATAGCTAAAAGTGCTTTGGGACATGGTACTAGATGTAGTGTAATGCAGCAACTAAAATTCTTTCATGACTTAGAGCTGTACTAGCTAATTTGCTTCCCCTAGCCACATGTGGCTATTTAAATTTAAAGTAATTAAAATTAAATAAAATTTAAAATTTAGTTTCTCATTCACGCTGGCCTCTTATCAGTAGTCACATTTGGCTGGGGTCTACCACATTAGATGGCACTGATGTGGAACATTTCCTTCAAGGGATGAAGCTGGTATTTGTTGGACAAAGTTAAACTGTCTGCATTTAGATCATGGCCTGCCCAACATAACCTTGGGCAAGTTATCTACCTCTCTGAGTCTTCACCTCCTCATCAAAAAAAAAAGTGAAGGCAATAGTAATTCATACATTTTTCTTGTAAAGATTAAATACAGTAGTGTTGATTAAGTGGTTAACTCCTTGCCTGGGACACAAGTAAACATCAAGAACTAGTAGCTGTTATTCTTTTCCTAGCATTTGATAATTTCTTTTTTCTTTTTGAAGATGTGTTGAGGGACACTGTGTTTTTTAGCTTAATGCTAATAACTACAAGATATTGTTGGCCTGATTTCTAGTTAGACAAACAGAAGGCAGTATTGTAGGCTGAGGAAAACCCCCGTTTGTCAGCCTGGTGGCTTTTTTTTTTTTTAAATATGCTGTCCCTGAGAAACATGGTAGAATTTGTTTTACTTTTCTTCTGTCAGGAAGTAACCCTTCTGGCTTTGTTAGAAGCATGGTTTGTAATAATTGTACCCACCCCAGATGGCTCCTGAAAACCCTTTGAAATGCCATCTGCCAGGCGTGTGTCCAGCCGGCAGCCTGTCATTCTGCTACAAGAAAAGAGAAGGCGGGGTCCCCTCCCTTGTCCTTTTCTCCTCAGCATTGCTGAATGGAGCCTGGTCAGGTTGGCCCAGACCCAAGATGCGTTGCTCAGAGGATAACCGGGAGTAAACCTCCTGCTAGCCTGAGCATGGAAAGGTTTTGTGTGGGTAATAAACCCTGAAGGTTTTGTGGGTGGAGACTTATCTGCCCACCCACCCCTTTCCCCTGCAGCTCAAAGGCCATTCTAAGCATATTTATTTGCAAGGGAAAATGCTACCTGCTAGTTTCATGTTTCCTCTAAAATGTACCATTTTTGAAGTTCTTGATTATTTTTAATCCTTTCAGGAAGTTAAGACCCAAGGGTGATTGTTGTCTTTAAATTTGACAAATTGGATCCGAAAACATCATTGAAAAAAATGGCAAAGATAAGACAGCTACCGAAGGAGAAAGAACCAACGTTATCTGGTTTGGGAAGACTACAAATTCTAACGTTTTCTTTTCATTTTGCTTTATTTTATCCTCTTTTTTTTTTTTGAAATGGATTAAGTTTAGGGAGCTTTGATATGGAGGCTGACTGTGAGAGTTACCATATAGGGCATATTTGGGAGAGGTCCTTTTATAGCGAGTTTCAAAGAGAGTCTGTTCTTGTTCTGCACTGGAATTCCCAGTGTGATGTATACTGTTTGTGTTTTACAAGTGGCTGGCTGAACAGCTTTTCCACTTGGCTCTGAGATATCACAGCCTCCTCCTTTGCTCCTGCCTTGCTGGCTGCTGCTGCTTAGTCTTCTTTGAGGATCTTCATCTTTTTCCCAGCTTTTAAAAGTTAGTGTTCAATTCAGACTTCTTGGCTTCTTTTTCTAAACCCTCTCCCTAGATTTTTCTCTTTCTGTTTCTTGCCTTCAAATGCCATTGGTTTACTAGTCGACTGATCACCCCTATTATTTATTTATTTATTTATTTATTTATTTATTTATTTTAAGTTGAGATCTCATCCTGTCACCCAGGCTGGAGTGCAGTAGCATGATCATGGCTTATCACAACCTCGACCTCCTAGACTCAGACGATCCTCCCTCCTAAGCCTCCTGAGTAGCTGGGACTACAGATGCATACCACCACGCTGAGCTAATTTTTTGATTTGTGTGTGTGTGTGTGTGTGTGTGTGTGTATGTGTGGAGACGAGGTCTCACTATATTGCCTAGACTGGTCTCAAACTCCTGGGCTCAAGTGATCCTCCCACCTTGGCTCCACCAAAGTGCTGCGATTATAGATGTGAGACACCACACCTGGCCACTGCTATTATTATTAAGTTTATGGTCCACCCTCCACTCTGACCTTCAGACTTACACAGTCGGTTGTGCTCCAGCCCTTTTCACCTAGGTGTCTAGTATACATTTCAACCTTAACATGTTGGAAAATGAACTCTTAATTTTCCCTTTCCCAAACCATTTCCCAGAACCGCTATAATAACCACCTAACTGGTCTCCCTGATTCTCTTCTTGCCACTTACTCTGCCTATAGTTTCTTCTTCATGAAGCCAAAGATGCTTTAAAAAGGAAAATTGGGCCCGGCAAGTTGATTTATGTCTGTAATCCCCGTTGGGAGGCTAAGGGGGAAGGATTGCTTGAGGCCAGGAGTTCAAGACCAGCCTGGCAACGTAGGGAAACCCTATGTAACTCTGTCAGACGTTAAAAACAAAACAAAACAAAACAAAAAAAGCCAGCTGGGACTGGTGGCATGTGGCTGTAGTCCTAGCTACTTAGGAGGCTGAGGCAGGAGGATCATTTGAGCCTAGGAATTTGATTGAGGTTACAGTGAGCTGTAATCACATCTCTGTACTCCAGTCTGGGCAACAGAGCACCATCTCAAAAAGAAAAAAAAATTAAAATTACAAAAAGGAAAATTGAGTCAAGCCACCACCATGCTCAAAACCATGCCAAGTAGGATTTCTCATTATTCTTAGAATAAAATATGAAGTGTTCTCTGTGGCCTACATAATCTGGTCCCTTGCTTTCATTTCCAGCCTCTTTTCCATCAAGCTGCTAGTCTTATGTTGGCCTTTCTGCCCTTTCCCCGACACGCCAGATCTGTTCCCACATCAAAGCCTTTGGCCTTTTGCTCTGCCTGGAATGCATTTTCCATCACCTTTGCATTAGTCAGGCTTTTTCTAGAAGCTTAGCTAAAATAGCTTCCCTACTCCTTGCCTTGCTGCCTCCCTCCAAGACACTGTCTAACTCTTTCCCCTCCGTTACTTTGAGATACTTTCTCTTCCTTTAACCTACAGAATCATTATTTCCATCTGAAATTATATGCTGTATTTGTTCACATACATACTTATTTTCTGTGTCTCAAAGTAAAATATAAATTTCATTAGGATAGGAGCTCTGTCTTGTCTTGTTCACACTAGTTTCCCTACTGCTGAAGTTAGTGCCTAACAAGTTTGAGCGCTTCGGTAAATATTTATTAACTACATAAAATATATAATGGCGTATGTATGCATGTATATGTATGTATAATATCAGATTATTGTAGTGGGATTTGAACTGTGAGATTCCTTTTTCCTTTTTTTTGAATCAGAGTCTCACTCTGTTGTCCAGGCTGGAGTACAGTGACATGCTTACGCCCATGCTCAGGATTACCTGTTGGGCTCAGGTGATCCTTCCACCTCAGCCTTCCGAGTAGCTGGGACTACAGGCATGCGCCACCATATCCGGCTAGTTTTTTGATTTATTGTAGAGTTGAGGTCTCATCCAGTTGCCCAGGCTGGTCTCAAACCCATGGGCTCAGGCAGTCCTCTCACCTTGACCTCCTAAAGTGCTAGTATTATAGGTGTGAGCTACCGCGCCCAGCCTGAACTGTAAGATTCTACCAACTCATTTTTTTCTGATAATATCTATCATTATTGAGCTAAGACCTCTTAAAGGGCTATCTGATTCAAAGCACACAACAATTTATGGATTAGGCGCTATTATTACTCCTATTTTGCAAACAAGGACTCTGAGAAATAATTGAAGGAACACGTTCAGAACCCCAAGATGGGGAGACAGATCATGAACCTATTATTTGCACTCCCAGACATTGTTCTTCAATAGTGTAAGATACTATCTTTATGTTTCCTGTGCCTGACACTGGAGATATAAATTTTAAAAGTTGTAAACTACCTCAGGGGATTTGTCATCATATGTCAGGAGGGGCAGAAGTGGGAACAAGTTAGGAAACACGGTAAGAGTAGACTTCTGGACAATATACAAACAGACTTCTTTAACCAGAAAGCCCCAGCTTGCTGAGTCAAGAGAAGCAAACACTTGTGAGATAACCATTCTATGAATAATTTGCAGCTACTTCAAACACTTGGATTTCGGATATCAGAGACATTAGGTACATTTAAAAAATATGCTGAGACTGAGTAAAGTGTTGAGTTTTTTGACTTATGAGAATTATGGATATCCAATGTAGGTGTGTGGGCATGGTCATTCTCTTGGGCAAATGATCAGAGACTGCATAGTGCTCAGGACATTAGAGACATTAGGCACATACAGTTAGATATTTAAGTACTTTATATTTCAATGAAGAGATCCTAGGTATAGAGAAAAATTCTTGCTTATAATATAGGAAAACATTGATCTTAAATCACCTCTGCAGTGAGTTGTGTCGATCATATCTCCTAACTTGAGTGTGGGAGCAGAAATCACAATTTTTGCTCTCTTTTTGGTCTCCCATAATACTGAACATAAGCTCCTAGTATACACCACATAATTGCTTCTTAGTTTGTTTTCTTTTCTTTGTTTATTTGTAAACCACATTCTGCTCATTACTTCGACTCTTTTGGTTGAGATTGGGCTACAATGACAGATCCACAGCCCAGCATTTGAGCTGGGTAAATTTAGTACTCCAGAGATTCTATATTATTTCTTTTTTCTTTTTTAGTTGGAGTCTCACTACGTTGTCCAGGCTGGAGTGTAGTGGCACACTCACAGCCACCCCAGTGTCGACCCTCTGGGCTCCGGCATTCCTTCCACCTCAGCCTTCCAAGTAGCCAGAACTAAAGGCACGAGCTACCATGCCTGGCTATTTTTTTGATATATTGTGGAGATGAGGTCTCATCAAGTTGCCCAGGCTGGTCATGAACTCTATATTATTTCATAAGGGAAATTGTTGCATTTACTGGCCATTGCGAAGATGACCAGATTAATTCAAGGGCAGAATTTCTAGCCAATGCAACGTCCTTTCTCTCCAGTCAGATGCATGGGTGGCCTCTTTTTTTAACCAAATTTATTAATTACATGAGGAGCCACAGCATTTGAATTCCCTGGGAGATGTCCAACTACAGGTCTTGGGCAATCACATTTCTCTAGCGATGTGTTTATGCAGTGGGTGTCATTTTCTTCAAAGGGCTTATTACATCGGAACTCGCCGGATGTATTGAGGAGCACAAGAATTTCGAGGCCTGTGATAAAAATATAAGCCCCTTAGTCTCTGAACTTAAGATAGATATGTTTTTAGATTCACTAGAGTCCTAAAATATGCTGATTGTGAATGCTGTCTGTATAAAATCCAATTCACCTCTTTTATTCAGTGCACTTTCAGAAATGGTAAAACTCTCTCTAGATTACTTAACTATGCTTGGTGTTCTCTTTTTCCCATTTGGGTTTCCCAACACTGGAGGGTGGAAGTGAGGGTGCCATTTTGTTAGAAAAAAAAAGTTGCCTTTACTGTGTCGAAGTCTGGGCAGATAAGTCTGCAGAGTCTTAGTACTCCAGCTTACTGAACAGGTTATTTTAATTACACCTGGATGTGGAACTTCCTGTTTTGGTGGACTGATGGTTTCTTGTGTCTTTTGTCTTTTCTACTGCAGGCACAACCCGATCTCCGAGAGAAGGAGAAGTGCCTGGCGTGGACTATAACTTTCTGACTGTGAAGGAGTTCTTGGACCTCGAGCAGAGCAGGACTCTTTTGGAAGTTGGCACCTATGAAGGTGAGCTTACCTGTACGGCAGCAAAAGGATGTTTCTCCCCCAGGTACTTCAGAGAAAGCCATCCAAGCAACAGTGTTTTGTGAACTAGGGAGGTTCAAACAAATAATAGGAGATTGCAGTTCACCTGAAAATAATGAATTAAAAACAATAATAGTAAAATATATGGAATGAGGCTTTGTGGAGCTCTTTAAAAATAGTTTTGGCTTTTCTCCAGGAGTTTTCTCTTTTAATTTATCGGTTTGAGAGAGAGAGAGAGAGAAAGAGGTTTGTTTTTAATAAGAACATGAATGATATTAGAAGAGGAAGAGGAGTTAAGGTTAATCACAAATATGGCCCTATAAATAGTGTTGTTTTAATCCTGAAGGAATAAAATGCCATTTTTACCACCAGTTGGTTTGTAATGTATTTTTTTAGTAGAGAATACATTTACAATGTTCATAAGCAAAATATTTAAAAAATGTATAGTATGTAATCTTCTTCATATACCACTTGCCTAATCTCTAATTCAGGATTACAAACAATGGTATTAGCTGCTTTCTTTTTTTGTGGAGGGTGGAGGGTGGCGTCTCACTTAGTTGCCCAGGCTGGAGTGCAGTGGCACACTCACAGCCACCCTGGTGTTGACCTGCTGGGCTCCAGCAATCCTTCTGCCTCAGCCTTCCAAGTAGCTAGAACTATAGGTGCATGCTACCATGCCCAGTTAATTTTTTATTTATTGTAGAGACGAGGTTTTGCCAAGTTTCCCGGGCTGGTGTTGAACTCGTGGGCTCAGGTAACCCACTTGCCTCGGCCTAATGTTATTAGTTTCTGATTACTCATCTGAAGTTTCTTTATGTAAACACAGACATGCATGTGTGTATGAGTATATACACTTGGGCATGTGTGTGTATGTGTGTTCTTATTCCTTTCCTGTCTTATAAAAAAGGAAGTATATGATACATGCTGTTTGATACTCTGGCCTTTCTGTTTAACAGTATATCTTAATAGGCCTTTGCAATTCAGTAACAAAGCAGTTTTTGTTCTTTTTTTTAAAAATGGCTTTATTCCTTTGTATGGACATACCACAATTTATTTAACTGCTTCCCTCTGAATAAACATTTGGGTCATTTTCTATTTTTGATATTTTTTAAAAAACTGCTGAATTGAGTAGCATGAATATATTTCATACAAGTGAAACTACACCCAGAGGATCAGATCCCACAAATGGAACTGCTTGGTCAAAGCTAAAGATGGGGGGGGGGGGGTTACATTTTCTGAAAATAATATTATCGCTTGTTTGCTTTTTGGAAAGTTATCTGAGATGAAAGTGATGCAACGATACTATTAACTAGGTCATATTAACTTGGTCAAGTTGTGTTGTATATATCTCTTTACAAACTCTTAAAATTTAGATTTATTAGGCAATCACAGGGATGTTTTAAAGATTAGATTTGAAAACAAAGGGTAAATACAAAGTAGATTATTATTTCATTAGAGACTTTATGACTTTGATGTAATAATACCTCCTGTTACGGGCAATAACTCAGTCAAGTAATGATCATGAATCTCAGGTAGAGGTTTCTGGTTTGACATTCTTTGGCGAGGGAAGGGAAGGCGCATTATCTTTGTGCCTACTGCTTATTTCCCAATTGTGAATATATACTGGACAGTATTGAGGAGTTAGTTAAATTCCTGCTTGTGAATTCAGGAAAAAAAATTATATATATATATGGCATTGCTAATTATCAGTTGACTTAGCTTCCTAGAAATACATATTGGAATGGGCTGGGCAGGGATCTGAGAATGATTAAGATCTAGGAGTGTGGTGGGGAAAGGGAAAGAGGTAAGAAGACGTAAAAGGAGCTTCTTCAACATGTTGTTAACATGTTGTCTTCACACGTTGTACTTGTGAATTGAGCTAAAAATACAACGGCCACAAATAGAGCAAGTGTGAATCCTCTCTGATTAGCAGAGGGTGAATTGTCTTTATCTGAAATCAGTTATTATGCCCATCTGAGAGTTTGAGTCCCCTCATTTATAAAACATCCATTTGCATTTTTGGAGAGGCTTGTCATGGGAGTAGTTGTACAAAGCAAAGAGGATTGGGTTGGACAGGAAAAGCTTGTGATTTAGATGGCAATTTAACTTGGAAGATGAAAAATAAACTCGCTTTATTCAGATGTTTATGTGACAAATGATATATAGGTACAGTCAGTTCTTTTTCTCATTTAATTTTGTCATTGCAACAGAGGTAGCTATTACCATCACTGAATTTTTAGATGAGGACATTGAGGCCAAATGGCATTAAATAACTTTTTCAAGGCTGTATAACCAGTTCTAGAATGCTAGAACAGGAACCATACCCAGCTCAGTTTATTCTCAGATCTTATGTTCTTTCCTGAAAACCTCAAGAAGAATATCCTGGATATCACTAAAAAGTTATAGAAAATAACTCATTAGTGCTTTAACCTAACTTCCTGGTGTATAGCATTAGGGAAACATTTTTCAGAAAATATCCAATTATCTTACATAAAATAGTGGTTTGTGAGTGTTGATCTTGCATAATTCTTTTGGAGTTGAAATTTTCTTATGCCCAGAATTAATTCTACTTTTAACCCATTTACCTATACACTGTTCTTTAGTCTTTGACCTTTTAGCAGTGAAATTTCCCCACCATATGACATGGTTCATCGTTTTTTTGGAACCGACTAGAGTATATTATGTTGACTTTTATAAGCTGAGAGCAAAATGTAATTTTATTAAATGCCAGATACCATCAAAGGAATAGAACTGGAGAGATCTTTAGAGAACTTCCTCTGTCTTTGCCTCCCCGATGAGTCCCTTGATGGTGGCTGCTGTCTACTGGTCGACACTAACAGGCATGCAGGCTCTGCTGTCACATTGCCTGAGTTTGATTCTCAGCACCTCTGCTCTTGAGCTGTGTGCCCTACAGCTAGTTAGTTAATGCTCCATGTCTCCATTTTCCCCTTGGTGAAATGAGGATAATAATAGTATTTCCTCAGAGGTAGGACTAAATGAGACAATAATTGGAAAGAGCTTAGCAGAGTGTCTGACACATGTAAGCTCTCAATCAGCATTAGCTCTTGTATTTACATACACAACTAGTTGAAAATGCTACCATGGTGGATCCCCTCCTACTTCTACTGGTCAGTTAACCGGTGGATTTGCCAGTAAAATATCTTTATTGATTTCCCACATATCCACTGTCCTTTTTTTCTCCAGGTCTGCACAGGTTCCAGAAAGGAAAAGTTTACCACAACAGCACAGAGCTCTCTCTAAAGCAAAGACACTTTAAAATTTTTAAGTAAAAGTAATAAATATACTTGATGGAATAATTCCTACAACAAATGACTTAAAAATATCTAAGTCCTACTTGTATTCCCCTCTTCCCTATAGGTAACCATTGTTCAAGAATCTAGTGCAAATGTTCAGAAATGTTTACATAAACATGTACATATGTCTTCATGTTTATTTCATTCTATTTTTGCCTATTCCACTTAATATACCTTGGAGATCTTTCAGTGTTACTCCATACAATCCATCATAGTCTTTATTTATTTATTTTTTGAGTTGGAGTCTCACTCTGTCGCCCCGACTGGAGTGCAGTGGCCGCTCCTGGCCACCACAGCCTCGACCTGCTGGGCTCCGGTGATCCTTCCGCCCCAGCCTTCCAAGTAGCTGGAACTACAGGCGCGCGCTACCACACCCAGCTAATTTTTTGATTTATTGTAGAGATGAGGTCTCACCAAGTTGCCCATATGGGTCTCGAACCCGTGGGCTCAGGCAATCCACTCACCTCAGCCTCCCAAGGCGCGGGATTACAGGCTGAGCCACCGAGCCTGGTATCATACTCTTTATAAATGCAGTACAGTATATACAAGGAGAGACCCAGAAAAATAACTGAATTATATTTTGGGGGGCGGGTCTCTGGTAGTATGGGCTTCCTCTGCTAGGTAAGTGTCCTAGGAACCCATTGGTATCAGTGTACCAGCCAACGTTGTTTTGAGAGGCTGTGTTTGGTTTCGGTGAATTGTTTCTTGGAGATTCTTTCAACAAGTTTGCCTATTTAATGAAGAGGATTTAAGAGCACACCTGCTCACACCGTGCTGAGTGTTCAGCAGTTTTTGACCAAAAAATGGTATGACCCCCTTGCTCTACTCTCCCTGTTTACCTGATCTCACTTCAAGCGACCTTTTGTTTTGTTTTGTTTTCCCAGATGAAAAAAGTCCTCAGAGGGACATGTTTTGCCAATGTGGAAGAGGTAAAACAAAAAAATGACAGAAGCATTGAAAAGCATCAAAATTGACAAGTTCAAAAACTGTTTTTTTGTTGTTGTTTGTTTTATTATAAAGATATGGGGTACAATTAGGTATACAAACATTGATCATGCAGGTATCAAAAACTGTTTTGAGCAGTGGAAAAAGCATCTTGATAGGTGTGTTGCATCCTATAGAGAGTACTTTGGAGGTGACTAAAGTTAAACATGTAGAATAAATGCACAAATTTTTATAAATAATTTTGATTTGGGGGTTACCCCCTTTGTACATAATTTATTTAACCAGTCTTTACAGATGAACATTTTAAAATCTCCAATACCCCACCTCCTCTTCCTTTTTTTTGATAGTGGTCCTATAAACAGTGCTGCAGTGAGCATCCTTGTGCAAATATCTCAGTACACTATTATGAGTATAACTATTGGGTACGTTTCTGGTAGTGCAGTCTTATAGCAAGCCCTTTCATGCATGTATAGTTCATTGTAACAAGTATTTATTGAGCATTTATTGTGGGTCAGACATTGTCCCAAGGCAAGGGATGTGACGTATAGAGCTGTAGACCAAACAGCACTGCCTTTGAAGGTGCTTATGATTTTTAGTTATTTATTTTTGCTAGTACTTGTGCAGTGCATATATGCTAGGTATTTGTCAAAGTGCATTGTATGCATCTACTCATTTGATTTTCCTGACAAGCCTGTGAGGTAGGTGCTCTTTGTGTCCATGCTACCAAAGAGGGGTATGAGGCCCAGAAATGCCAGTGACCTTTTCTGAGTCCATATGGTGAGCCAGTGATGGAGTTGGTATTCAAATTCAGTCTCACTGGCCCCAGAGTCAACACTCTGTAATCCCTCGGTCTTGTGAGGCAAATTAAATTAAAAGTGATGAGTATTCTGAGAGGGGAACTACTGTGTGCTCCAGAAGGATGCTCCATCTCATCTAATGTGAGGGGAGACTGCTGGAGGAGGTGAAGCTTATGGAAGGATTGTGTTAGGTCAAGTTAGAGGCTCAGAGACAGCATTTGAGTTTAGCAGTCAACATGGTCCACGAGTCTTGAGTCCAGAGAGAGTATGATGAATCAGGAGATGGTTAGAAAGATGGCTTCTGGAAAAAGAGAAGCAACCCCCCTGCCATCCATTAAGAACTTTCTTTGGTGCTGGGAATGTTCAGTATTCTGAGCAGTCCAATATGGCAACCACTAGCCACATGTGGCTCTTGTGACTAAGAAATTGAGGCTTAAATTAATTCTACTTTAACATAAACTTAGCCAGGCTTGGTGGCTCAGCCTGTAATCCCGCGCTTTGGGAGGCTGAGGTGAGTGGATTGCCTGAGCCCGTGGGTTCGAGACCCACGCAAGCAACTTGGTGAGACATCATCTCTACAATAAATCAAAAAAATAGCTGGGCGTGGTAGCATGCGCCTATAGTTCCAGCTACTTGGAAGGCTGAGGTGGAAGGATCACCGGAGCCCAGCAGGTCAAGGCTGCAGTGCCCAAGTGAAACTCGAACTCAAAAAAAAAAAAAAAATTACATAAACTCATTTAAATGTAAGTATCCACCCATGGCTGGTGGCTGCTGTATTTTATAGTGAAGTATTAGAATAAGAGCTTTTGAAAGGAAGGGTTAGGATCTCTTCAACCGGGTATCTTTTCTCACCAGCCGACTCCACAAAGCTAAGCGTATCTTAAGAGTCCGACTCCACAAAGCTAAGCGTATCTTAAGAGTTAAGCTTCTTTAAAAAAATCATTGGTGTGAATCCTCCCAAAGAAGATGTTACTACAGAGAAATGGTGATCTTTTGTAGATATGTTCTGTGTCATGCGAGATGGCAGACAAGTAGAATGAATTAATAAAACCTCAAGGCCTGATAACCTTCAGAATTCTCTTTCAGACCCAATATTTGTTTGAGTCTTAGATTGGCAGGTTGTAG
>NW_007259586.1:2045323-2213861 GCF_000164805.1 Carlito syrichta
AATGCCTATGCCCAGGTCATGTCACAGGCAGGGATGGGATGCTCTTATACTTCTTGGCTTCCCAAAGACTGATCCTTCTTCTGTAGCCTTGATAACTAGTTTGTGCATTCATTCACTTATTCATTAAAGATAAAATGCTGAACAAAAGCAGATATGGCTACTGTCTTTATGGGTCTTACCATCTAGTGGACAAGACACAATTCCAATAATTAAGCAAATAAATATCCAGTTGTGTGTGTGTGGAGGTTTTTAAAGAAGGTCATAAGATGAGGAAATTTGATATCTATGAAACTGGGGAAAGCTGTCCCTTTAGAAGTGGTCATTAGAATGAGATCTGATGGGTAAATTAGTTAGATTGATAGAATTGGCAAATAAAAGCACAGAACACCCTGTATTAAATTTTATCTGGCAACCCAAGTTGGAGTTAACTTTGAACTGCATTGCTGATGGTAGTGGTGAAGAATTGATTGAATCTAGAGATGTTTATGTTATTAAAAAACTGGATTTGGGGAGCACATACTCCATTTTATGGAATGAAGTATTGCCTGATTCTAGAATCGTAATAAAGCCAAATGAGATCTTTAAACTAGGAAAAAAAAAAAGCTGGATTTGGTAATGTACTGGTTGTTAGAAGGAGGTAGAAGAGACAGTTTTCCTAGGTTTACTTCTCGTTTCTTCTATAACTAGATAGATAGTGGTACCATTTTCTGAAATAAGAAACATTGAAATAGGAGCAGGGTAGGGAAGGCAGTGACTACATCATGAAACTTTCCATCCCCCACTAGATATAATGCTGACGGTTGCATATACTCCCAACAGAGTAGACCCCCTTCCTGTCTGTATAAAGAAACTGGTTATCATCCCTCACAAGGTGTGGAAGTTATTAGTGGTAGGGTTTATAATTGATCTCCGCTTTGCAATTTGAACCAGCTCCTCATTCTGTCACTGGATAGAGTTGGCATCAAAGCAAGGCAAAAGAGACAAGAATAAACACATCTTTCCTTCTTGGCCTAGCTACCTAATTGTGGCACTGAGCTAATTTATTTGACACGGTGCTTGAAATACATCAAAACCGTCTCCCTTTTGCCTTGCTTTCCTTTCTTTCTTTCTTTCTTTTTTTTTTTTCTGTTGACATTTTTGCTCTGCAAGATAGGTTACTGCCTCAGCCAGCCCTTGGGACTTTTAGAAGAGAGTTTACAAGGGCTGAACTATTCAGTGGGGGAAGGGGGCTCCAGACATGGCTGTTTTACAAATGCCTTTGGGTAGAAGAGTCTGATTATACACTTTGAGCCTCGCAAAGGTTTTCCTTCAGCATAGAAGTGCAGTGCCAGGATGACATTTCAAATTGGAGTTATGGGTTGCATATTTCTGCATGTTAATTAGGAAGAGAATGTCAGCATTCACTAGTGTTATTGTTTTGCTTCCTAGAAAGTCTGCAAGAAAGCAACTGCCAACAGTATATTTTTGGGGGGACATAGAGATAAAACAGGGGAGAAGAGAGTTCTTGTTTGTTGTTAAAGAAAATGAGACTGTCTGGAGTCCTGTTCTTTGACAGGCCTTCGAAGCAGTCTGCTGTGATAAGCTCTGTTGGCAGGCTCTACCATGGAATGTTCTCTGTGGGTAATGAAAGTGACCGCAGGAAATCCGTGCTATAATTGGCTGTTCCTCTGCGTATAAAGATGGGGAAGCTGGGGAAGTTTTTCTTAATTCCCTGCTCATAGATCCCCAAAGTTAAGAGAGGAATGTTAGAGACAGACAAATCTGTATTTAAATGCCAGTCATCGATTATTAATGATGTTAATCTCAGTTTCTTCATCTGAATATGGGAAGAGTGATGTTCTTTTCCGTAAGATTGTTGCGAAGTTTAGAATAAGTGAATGTATGGTCACTGACATTTAATAGGTGCACATTAAGTGTCACTTTAAAAATGTTGTTCTTTGAATATGTGTTTTGATAAGATATTCTTCTACACAAGAACGAACTATTATCTGTCCACAGCATCAGGCATGATAGGTGATGGCTAGGGCTTATTATAGCTATCATTGTGTCAAGCACAGTGCCGGGTACTTTATATACATGCTCTAATTTAATCTTGACAAAAATCTTATTAGATAGGTACCATTTTCGTCTTTATTTTAGACTGTGGTAACTGAGGCTGAAAAGAGAGAGGTCCCTTACCTTGCTCAGGATCATACAACGATTAACTTATGTTGTCCTCTTGGTCTTATATTCAAAACCAAACGGCATTGGCAAGGACAAACTTCTAATTATAGGACACTGGCTTATTGTCCTTCAGTGCATGCACATCATGCTTTGTAGGGTGGGGCAGGAAGGAAAAGGAGGAGTAAAGAGAAAGTGACTGCAGTTTTGTGAATGACACCGTCATGTGTTGAGCAAGCCAGTGGCAAAGTAGAGTGATGCAAATCTGTGGTAATTCAGATATGATTGATGGACTAGAAAGACACTGCTGTAGTCATGTGATTCAAAACTGGATCCAGCTGAGAACAGTGGCTCATGCCTGTAATCCCAGTACTTTGGGAGGTCGAGGCGAGAGGATTGCTTGAGCCCTAGAGTTCAAAACCATCCTGGGCAATATAGCGAGACCTCATCTCTACAAAAAAATAGAAAGACTAGCTGGGTGTGGTGGCACATACCTGTAGTCCCAGTTATTCAGGAGGATGAGACTGAAGGATCATCTGAGCCCTGGAGGTTGAGGCTGTGGTGAACCATGATCATGCCACTGCACTCCAACCTGGGTGACAGAGTGAAACCCTGACTCAAAAACTTAAAATAAGATTTTTTAACAAAACTGGATCCATGATACAAGTATTTTGGAGGATCCCTGGACCTCATGTGCTTTATCTCCACGTGTTCATTTACTCCTGCTTTGAATACTGGGTGATGAGATGTGCCTGGCACCATGTTAGGTCTGCGGACAGTGACACACAAAACGACATATGACTCCTGCCCTCATGGAACTCCTAGTATAGGGATGAAGTTAGATATTGATTAATTAAACAGTCTGATAAAGAACCAAGGGCATTATGAAGGAGAGTCTGTGGTTCCTTGAGAACACAGAGGAACTGATAAATATAGCTTTGATCTAGTCTGTGGGGTCAGAGACACCGTCCTCGAGGATGAGCAGGTGGTAACAGGGCAAGGGACAAAGGGAAGGGTGGGTGCAAGAACTGTGAGATGGGGAGTGGGACACACTCTGGGACTGAAAGAAGTCAGTGAGGTAGAGCAGAAGGAGCAAAGTGAAAGCAACCGGAACATGTACCTGGCGAGTGGGCAAGGGACAGACCACTCGACCTTGAGGCCATGGAGAAACAGAAACACTGGATGCCTGTATCTTCATGTACTATATGCATACCTGTATTTTACACAAAAGTAGAGTAAGATTGACTTCCAAAAAAAGAAGGGAGGTTTTGCCCTGAAGATGACATGGTTCTAGATTCCCAGTTATAGGTAGTCACTGCCATCTTGGTCTCCTACTTTTTCAAAATCTTCTCCTGTTGGAAGAAGACAGATAAGTACTCCCCCATTCCCCATTTACCCTGGACCAGCCGTGGGACCCTGTGACAGGCATTTCTGCTAGTCTGGGCCTCCATGTTACTCACCTACAAAGGAGAAATGATTTTCTCTGTCCTGTGTGTACCTCTGCTAGGCAAACTGTGGTCCGTGGGCAGACAGCAACAGCAGCACTTGAGAACTTGTTAGAAACTTGGAGTCTCAAGCCCAACCTGACCCACTGAATCAGAATCTGCATTTATGAAATCTAAGTGTTTACACATGGAAGTTTGAGAAAACGGATGTATACCATGTAGAATGATTGCGAAAATCATGCTTTAATACCATCTTTCCATTTTATTTCCAGTGCCTAGTATACAGCCTGGCATAAAAAAGGTTTTTGGTAAGGACATGACTAACTGAATACTAAATTTGTACAAGTTGAGAGGCCATACCAATTTGATTCATTCCAGCTTCAAATCCAGGGCTACGGTCCTCCTTAAATATTTTATAAAGCTCTAAAAATTGATTTGCAGTCCCCATTAATTTTTAAATGTGTGTCAGAAAATATTTTCTTTGGCTTTGTCGTGGCCAAAGATTGTGCCTGTTAATTAAGGTCAGCGGTGGCTTCCTCTTAAATTTCCCTTGCCCTCCACCTCCCTCCTGGCCACCATCCCTGTTGAGTTTTGTTGTAGAACCAGTTCTGAAAATAGTAGCAGAGACGAACACATTTCCACTTGGGAGGGAGCCCGGCCACCACAGGAAGCATGAGTTGGGTAATGCGGAGCCTGTGGGATGGTTAGGCTTATAGCTCATAGAAACTGTGTGGCCTGCCAAATGATAACCCCAGTTAATTTGTTAATCATTTCTAATTTTTCAAGTGATTTTTACTTAACACCATTAAGTGATCCATATAGTCTTCACGTGGAGTCTCGTGCATGGTGTGCATACTCTCAGAAAGGTTTGTATTTCTGCCATGGCTAGACTTTGCTTATTATGAACAGTATGGAAACTATTGCTAAGGTCGAGGGTTTTCTGGGCCTCCATGTTACTCACCTACAAAGGAGAAATGATTTTTAGACCTGAGGGGTCAGGCAGGTTGGGGAAGAGGGCAAATAGGCTGTGTAGAGGTGTTAGAGACTTGTGGTGACTGTGGCAAACTGGAGTGTACGTGACCATCCTGTCCATTGCTGCCCAGTAAGGACAATTCACACCAGAATAACCCCATTGGTTAAATACCTGAGGCCAAATACAGTGTCACCAAAATCAGTTCACTCGTAGACTAATTTGTGAATTATTAAGGGTTTTACAAAATTCAAATTTTCTTACATCCCTGCTCATGCCTCAGACCATACCTTTCTATTTATCCATGTCTTTGCATTCTAGCAGCCTTAGGGACTCACTTTTCTAAATTGGGTCCAAGGTGTTTTTCTGGCAAGGGCTAAGGCAAAACCAAGTGTAGAAGCAAAAACTTCTCTGCAAAAATCATTGATTCAGTGAGTATGTTCCTGTGAGAAGCTTTAGACATATACATTCTTTTTTAAAAATTTTTTAATCTTAAAGATATGGGATACAATTCAGGGTTAAGTATACAGATGTGCATTATGCAGGAACCCTTCTTGATGAGGTGTGCTCCCCCCACTGCCCCGGCAGTTTCCCACTACTGCCAATCCTCCCTTCCCTCCCCCCAGTAGTTTCCCACTACTGCCAGTTATTATGATAATTGTTTTTATGAGTGAGAACATATGGTACTCAGTTCTTTGTTTCTGTGATAGATCACTCAGTATCATAGACTCTTAAGTCCATCCAAGTAGCTGCGAAGTTCATACTTTGTCTTTCTTTATGGCTACATAATATTCCATCGTACATATGTACCACGTTTTTTAAATCTAATGCTCTTTTGATGAGCAGCATGGTTGGTTCCATATTTTTGCTATTGTGAATAATGCTGCAGTAAACATGCGTGTGCAGGTGTCTTTTTCCTCGAGTGATTTGAGTTCCTCCGGGCATATTCCCAGTAGGGGGATTGCGGGATCGTATGGAAGGTCAATCTTTTGATCTTTTAGAAATTGCCAAGCTGCTGTACTAAGTTACACTCCTACTAACAGTGTAGAAGTGTTCCCTTTTCCCCATATCCTCTCCAGCATCTGTTGTTTTTTGAGTTATTGATGATGGCCATCCTGACTGGAGTTAGGTGGTATCTCAGTGTGGTTTTGATTTGCCTTTCTTTGATGACTGAGGCTGAGCATTTTTTCCTGTATCTGTTGACTCCTCATATGTCTTCTCTTGAGAAGTAGACACATATATTCTAATCAGTACTGCCTATAAGACATGGAATCCCTGGAAGCAGACCTTACCGTTTGTTAAGTGCACTGAGAATCTGGATTGTAACTGGAGACATTTCATTTTTAAATGTTAATCTCTAACTCAAATTATTTTAAAACAGTGTGTGGCCAGAAGAAAAAAAAAATCCAAGTATATCTACGAAGGAAAGTTTGAATGCTCTACAGATAGAAAACCACTAGATAGAAACTTTTATGTAAAGGCTGTATATACAATATGGGAGATAAGGAATGCTGACACCATCATAATAACACCATCTCATGTTTATAACGCCTTATAGTTTACAGAGTACCTTAAAGAATTATGCATTACTTAATCATCACAATAATTCTATGCAGTTGCCACAGCTGGTGCTATCATTCCCATTTCACAGAGAAAGTACTAGAGAGATGGAGGATGGAACTTGATTCTTTGCTTATTGGCAGGTTTACTTGCTTATTCCTTTACAACAGTAAAAGAATAGTACTCAGTTACCACATGCCAAACACTTTGGATACATTATCTCCTTCATCCTCAAAATAATGTTTCACTTTAAAGATTAGAAACCTATGCTATCAACATTAATTAGCATTTATCCACTTCGTAGGCACAGGCTTTAAATAAACCATCTTCTTTTATCCTTTGATACCCCAGGTATGAATAGGTTCTCTTAGAATTCTAATTTTAAGGACAAGGCGGCCAAAGACTTTTTAAAGAGCTAGGTCCACTGTGTGAGAAATCTGCATCCATGATTCAAAAGGTGGTCCTCAACCTGACCATGCTGGCACACTGATCTCAGGTTTTCGGTCTTCAGAAACGTGAGAAATAAATTTCTAGTGATCCTAAGTTAAACAGACAATCAAACAAATAAATACATGAATTAAGTGACTTACCCTGAATCACACAGCTAGTTGGTGGTGAGACTTGAGTCTGGCTGCCCCTTCCATATTCTTTACCAGTATGATGTATTGAAGCTCCTCAGTACTGCTAATGCCAACTCATTAGATTAACCCAAATTAGATTGCTGTTTGACAGTTTATGTCTTCTAAAATAGCAATTTTTTTATATGGTTCAACCTCACAATATGGACTTTATCTGTCTCCAAATCTGCTAATCATTTAACTTAAGAAAAACTTTGAACTTGAAAACTGGGGGTGGGCACCTTATGGAAAATTCACATATATTTGTCAAATTTAAGTGGACCTTTTATTTTCCTGGCATTTATATCTGTCATAAATGCAGATGTTGAAATTTTAATTGATTTTTAAAATGATAATTTTATGAATGCAACTTCAGTTTAATGGCATTGAAGCTGAGTGACATAGTTATAAAATTATAATTATAAAACTATGACAGCCAGGCAAGATGGGAGAATTGCTTGAGTCCAGGAGTTCGAGACCAGCCTGGGGCAATGTAGCGAGACCTCATCTCTACCAAAAAAAAAAAAAAAGAAAAAAGAAAAAAAAATTAGCCAGGGGTGGTGGCATGCACCTGTAGTTCCAGCCATTTGGGAGGCTGAGACAGAAAAATTGCCTGAGCAAGACTGTGGTGAGCCATGATCGTGCCACTGCACTCCAGCCTAGGTGACAGAGTGAGACCCCAACTCAAAATAAATAAAAGTATGAGTAAAGGGTCCCATTTTTTAGTCACATCTTTCAGTGAAAAGTTCTTATTTATAGACATTAGCCTTAGATTAACATCTCACTTTAAAACACATATGATGTTTTGATATAATAGTGATTTGAAGGAATGTACATTAGATTCAGGAGAGCTTTGTCTTTTTTTCATCACTGTGGAGATTATTTTTTAAATAGTTAAACATCTCCCCTAAACTTTATTAAATAGTCTTCAGTTAATGGGAATGTTAACACTTTGGCCTAGTTACACCTTCAGTGAAGACATGCAACATCCATTGTTATAACCATTGAAATGCTAGATGAAGTACATTTCTTGGTTCTTACATGTGCTAATTCTTCTTTGCTCAAGTGTTAGTCCCTTAAGACACATATGGGATGCCTTTCTTCAAGCTGGTTCTACTCAATTCTTATGCCTTTAAGTTGGAAACCTAAAAGAAATGGGTAGATCACCTCTGTGAAAAAACTTTAAGTATTGAGTTGAGTGTAAGCCACCAGAATATCATATATATCCAGTTTCTACTGGAATCTTTCCAATTTTAACGTGATACGCTTTAATCTATTGTGTTTTTTAAAATTTGTGTATTCAGAGTTCCCCTGCTGATACAGACTGTTACACCCTTCTCCGAGAGAGTAGGTGTATATATGAATAAATCTGATGAATTAAAGTTTTAAAAAATATTATTAAACCCTCTTCTCTTTAAAAAGAAATCATAATTATAAGGATAAAGCCTAATAGAAGCAAATTCTCTGTCATCTGTGTGTCTCATGAAGACCAATATATTACTGTCTCTGTTTGCCTTCCTGGGTGCTCGTATAATAAATGTGTATGTTATGTAACTGTGTACTGAAGTTAGACAATGGGGGTGGATCCTTGGGAAGAAATTGGTGTACAGGATTTATTATTTATAAATTCTGCTTTACTAAGCATAGAATTATAAACATTGGTTAGGATTGATTCAAGGACTCAAAATCATTTCCTATCTCCTAGCTTTACTCTAAAATGTATGAAATGTGAATGGATCGATGGCATTCTAATGTTGATGTCTTTTATCATGAAGTCACTGAATGTTATTGATTATAAACTGTGTTTTTCAAACTTTGATCATTCATGGACCTTCTTTTTGATTTTGTTCTTGTCAGAACTCACCTATTATTTATTCAGTGTTATCTTTAAAATAAGTATTTAAAAATAGCTTATTCTTAACTTAGGATTTCAAAAAGAAACTCTTATCACTATCATTGTTATTATTTATGTAGTGGATTAATTTCTTATTATGTGAAGCTGCCTTTTTAAACTTTCAGTTAAAGGCTATCTTAAAAAATAAGTAAATAATTTTTAAAAAAATAAATAAATCAGTTTTAAAAGTATTGTTTTTTAAATATTAAAGGTAAACTTTATATTGTTATTATAACTTACTAGTGCAATTTCTCTGTAACTATCTATTAAAATAAAAAATTAGGCCAGGCATGTTGGTGCATGCCTGTAATCTCAGCACTTTGGGAGGTTGAGGCGAGAGTATTACCTGCACCCAGAGGTTCAAGACCATCCTGGGCAACTTGGAGAGACATATATCTACAAAAAAAATTTTTAAATTAGCTTGGCTTGATGGCATGTACCTGTAGTTCCAGCTATTTGGAAGACTGAGGTGGAAGGATCACCTGAGCCCAGCAGGTTGAGGCTGTGGTGGCTGTGAGTGTGCCACTGTACTCCAGCGTGGGTGATAGAGCGAGACACTGACTCAAAGAAAAACAAAATTTTAATGCAAAAACCTATTTATGTACCCACTTAGACTTGCACAGCACACTACAGTAGGACCTAAACCAAACTTTGGGAAAATGTGGCTGAAAGTGAAGATGCAACCCATTAAGGGGTGATGCCATTAACACAGAGTTTTCTGTTAAAACTTGGCGAGGGTTTGTTCCCACCCCACATGACCCTGAGAGTCAAGCCTGCCATTCAGTTGAAGAGGCGCCACGTGGGGTTCACTGTCCTCCTTTTAAAATACTGCCCTGGTTCCCTCTTGAAGGAGTCCCCTTATTAAGGGAAGGTGACCTCAACTTATTTGGCCTGTAAGAATGCTGGCAGTAATGAATTTTTTATTTTCTTCAAGGCCCACTCTAAATCGGATTCTGCATTCTGCTGGTGCATATATGTAAAAAGATGACCAATTGAAATTCAAATGTGACGAGGAGGAAGGTTTACTATTCAGCACAGCCGCCTTTGTTTTTAGCCCTAGTAGGTTCTTTGCATCAACACAATACAGCTTTCCTCTTTCCTTCTGCAATCACCATGTCAAGCTGGTTAGGAAAGACATCTTTTCTAACCCATTCCAGAAAGGAAATGGTTTGTTCTGGCTCTCTAATTTAATTTTTTTTTTTAATGTGCCTAGAGATTTGGAAGTGAAGTCTTGAAAAAAGACAAAGTATTCCTTTTGAAACATGCAAATGTGTCTCTCCATCACCTAGGAAACTATTATGGGACACCCAAACCTCCTAGCCAGCCAGTCAGTGGGAAAGTGATCACGACGGATGCCTTGCAAAGCCTTCAGTCTGGCTCCAAGCAGTCGACCCCGAAGCGAACCAAGTCCTACAATGATATGCAAAATGCTGGCATAGTCCATGCTGAAAATGAAGAGGAGGATGACGTTCCTGAAATGAACAGTAGCTTTACAGGTAAAGGTCAGACCATGTCACCCTCAGAGGATGTGGAGAAAAGGGGATGGTGGGGAGGCTTTTGCAAAGAGTTTTCTTTCAGAAGGATACCGTTCTCAAGAAAATTTAAGTAGCGTCTCCATTCACACTGACCACATAGTGCTTGGGGAGGAGATGGTTCTTTTCATGCTCCTTCATAAGAACAGTTTAACTTCACCTGAATATCTTAAAGGACCTGAGGGTGAATGTGTGAAGAAGCGAGTCAAGAATAATTAGCATTTTTTTCCTCTTCAAAATGATATATTAAAAAAAATTTGTATTTTGTTCATTGATGTTTTTGGCCTTGCAACATCTCTGTCATTATGGTTGATGGCTATGAAGCAAAATATGAGAATGTGTTTTATCAGTTTAATATCAGCGGATGCTGTATGACAGGCTAGCAGTGTCTTCTTATCTCATCCTCTGTAAGTAGAGAGAGAGTGGATGTAAGTCATGTGTTCAGTTAACTTATACAAATTTTATTATATGCCCCAAAAGGGAGAAAGATGGAAAACTAAAATTCTAAGATTAGATTTTACATATGCGTTCTATATTATATAGCATATATTACTGATTGCCATTATGTATTTATATCTACATCCGGGTCTGTCTATCTCCAAGCTTAGGTATATATTTTATGAAAGGATTTTCAAGGACAAGGTGTCTGGGTAAGACTTAGAGGTTGGGTACTGTGCAACTCTGGGGGGTAGGGGGACATCATTCACAGAGACTATCATGTGTGTCCCTCGGGTTAGTGTACTCCCCCAGAACTGCTGAGAGTACTTCTCTCTTTATAGAGTTTAGCCTTAACTAGTAACTCAACATGTTACAACTGAATAAGATGTGAGTCGCTTTAGTCTATAATGTTGTGACTTAGAGGAATGTCTGGTTTCTTCTGTTTTTCCTGTACTTCAATATTTTCTTTAATATTTTAGAGTTACAACTCTGAACAAGTCATCAATTTCCAGCATATGAGACCATCTTCTCTCAATCTGGCCTTATCTCACATCACCATAGTTTGGTCATTACTTGATTAGAGTTGGCCCCAAAGAAAGGGAAGATTAGTAGACTCTTGTTTCACACCTGTGCTACCCAGTCTAATAGAATATTCAAGAAAAAGGTTTGTTATTGTTGAATGCCACACAGCCTATATGAACATCTCTGAGGTTTTGCCATTCGTTAACTAAGCTCAGAAGCCTAAAATTTCATCAAGATGACAGTAAGAAAATGTTGATGATTTTATTGTCATAGCAGTAGCGTAGTTCAACTCTTTTGCAAGAAGTATTGGGTTAAGAAGGAGAAAATTTGTTTGTTATCCTGGCTTGGCTGGCTCTGGGTAGTTGTCTTTTAGTAAAGATTATGCCTAACCTTATTCATTGTAAAATGAATAGGATTAGATCCTTTCTAAGTTTCCCCTTCTAGCTGTAAGAATTTGATTCCATGAAAATTTTCCTTTTTTCATTTAGAATAGGTCTGACCAATGACTGACCTATAGTTGTAACATCTAGAATAAATTTGCTATCTTTTACATATGCTCCTTACATATGCTTTTATTGAAATCCCCTGATTTCATCTACTTAGGAATATTTTATTTATTTATAGTAGCTCTTACCAAAATGAAAAGATTGTGAAAAAGTGTTCTTCTTTCTTTAAAAGATATTTAATACATTAATGTCTTGAAATTTCAATAAATAAGAATAGCAAATCATTATATAACCTAAAACATAGATGTGGGTCACAGAAACAGAAGATTTTGGGGTAACATGCAGCAAAACAGTTCTGCCAAGCAGATTGGGTGGTCCCCAAGAAGCTTGTGTGCCTTCATTTGCTCATGATTTATTAAGTAGATTTTTTGATAGAAAGCAAGCACAAAGTAGAGGTAGTTGACTATATTCTTGATGCACCTTCTATTTCTAATTACTAGAAATCTCTGTCTCTAAAAGCCATGACTCAGAAAATCTGACCTCATAAAGTTCCCACTTGAAATCCTGTCTGATCAAAGAGCAACTTGTGGGACCCAGTTCATCATTGCTAAAATCAGTCTGCTTGTTAGTGTCTGTACAAAACTGAAGACCAAATGGCACCTGTGATTGTGTTCTTCAAGTTCCTGTCTTGACACCAAGAAGGCTGATAGGATGAACTGGGAAATAAGTGGCCTTGAGATATGTATGTTATGGGGCATCTTCAATGTGTTTGGAGTTTGTTGAACATCCCTCACTTACAAAGTGACACCTGTGACAGCTGACAGTCTGTCATATACTAACTCACTAAAATAATTGATACTACCTGGTCCTTGGTAAGCATATGATGAAACTATTTGTGCCAAAACATTTTGTACTCTGAACCACTTTAAGTAGCAATTCACCAGCCAATTCCAGCATATAATGCCAGATCTTGACTTCTGGTTGGGCCAGGTATTACAAAGGCAGAAGCTTCATATCTGAGTCCAGAAATACGATGGAGCCATTAAAAACTATATTTATCGGGATGTTTTTAATAACACACTGTTGCTGCTATCTTAGCTGCCTTTTGCTTGGGTCATTTGAAGAAAGCGTATCTCAATAACATGCCTAAATAACATTGAGAATGCTTTCAGGCAGAAGGCCAGGGGGTCTTAATGGTCAGAAGCATCCTGGGGAGGTAGCCCACTTTTCTGCAGTTGATGATCGAGGCAAAAACTGAGTAGTGAACAGTCATCCCAGATACTCACTGTGGGACTAACTGTTGAACACAAAACGATAGAACTGTCTTCTGCAACTGTGCCCAAACTATGGGCCTAAAAAGAGCCCTTGAGAGAGAACACTATGGTTGCTTAATGAAGGTAGAATTACATTGTTGGCCCAAGCATACAGGTATACATACAAACAAAAACTTTTGTGAAAAGATTTAGTTCATTATAGAAAGCATATAACAAACCACCATACCTAAAAAGTAGCTGGTTTATCCATGAACACCTCCAGAGACATCAAAATATTACTAAATTGTGTTTCTCGGCTTTTTTCCCTCCAGCAACTTTACTATTGTCCAACATTAGGTTGTCGACACTTCTTTTTCACTAGTGAACAATAACAAAGCGTTGCTTTGGAATGTCAAGAGATGATAATTCCTATAAGAGCGCATGTTTCTCAAGTGCAGACGATGTGGCAGGCACTTTGCTAAGCTCCTTATGCATACCTGAGAGGTCAAATAGCTTGTCCAATATCACACAATCAGTGAGTGTCAAAATGGCATTCCAACCCAAAAAGTCTGACTCTGTGGTCTGCGTGCCCAGCTACTATGCTATTTGTGTTTTAAAGTTCTTCAGTTCTGTGAAGCCTCAAAGATTGTGCACAGTAAGATTGTATACATAAATGTAAAAGCATGTATAATTTAAGATAAGCTTCAGAAATTTTTTTTATTTGAGCTTCTGTTCTTTTTTTTTTTTTTGAGTCAGGGTCTTACTCTGTCACCCAGACTGGCACAACCATGGGTCACCACAACCTTGGCCTCCTGGTCTCAAGTGATTCTTCTGTTTCAGCCTCTCAAGTAGCTAGGACTACAGACGTGCCTGCTGGGACTACCATGCCTGGCAAATTTTTTTTTTTTGTAGAGACAAAGTCTTGTTATGTTGTCTAGACTGGTCTGGAACTCCTGGGCTCAACTAGTCCTCCCGCCTCAGCCTCCCAGAGTTCTAGGGTTACGGGCATGAACCCCTGTACCTGACCTGACTTGAGCTTGTATTCTTGCAGTCACTTTCAAAAGTCCCCAAGAGTGTGTATGTGTGTGTGTGTGTTCATATGAATGTAAGTGCTTAGATGCTTCTGATTTACTATGAATAAAAATACCATTCCTATTCATTTATGGTTTGCAAATCATTTTCCTGTGTATCTGGTAAACCTCCTGGAAATCTTGAGAGATAGGCAACCCAGATACTACTTTTCCAGTTTTGCAGATGAGAACTCTGAAGGACAGTGCATGGTATACCACTGGAGAACCAGGTTCCCTGTCTCCCCATCCAGTCTCGTTCTATTCTTCCACTCCACCTGTCCTCTTTAGGTACCTTGGAAGCCTCATGCAGTGCTCCTAAGTATTTGGTAAATTAAATAGGATATTTAAAAAAGTCAGATCACGTGTCAAAGTCAAAGCCATGACTGAGGCTATGAATTCTTGAATTTCCCCTATGTCTGTACCAGCCTCTCATTTTTGCACTTTCCATTTTCTTTTTTTTTTTTTGAGTTGGAGTCTCACTCTGTCGCCCAGACTGGAGTACAGTGGCCACTCAGACCTGCTGCGCTCTGGCGATCCTTCCGCCTCGGCCTTCCAAGTAGCTGGAACTAGAGGCACGCGCTACCATGCCCGGCTGATTTTTTGATTTTTATTTTAGAGATGAGGTCTCACCAAGTTGCCCAGGCGGGTCTCGAACCCGCGGGCTCAGGCAATCCACTCACCTCAGCCTCCCAAAGGCGCAGGATTACAGGCTGAGCCACCGAGCCCGGCTGCACTTTCCATTTTCTTTCAGATAATGTGATTGTTTAAGATTCTGTTGAAGTGGGAAGAAGACGTAGAAAGCACATGAAATAAAAAGCAAATATTTGGATAATTTAAAATAAGACCCAGTTGCTGGAGGGATTTATTTTTTCTCAGGAAATTAAAATTACTTGAGATATGTTCCCAGCGAACTAATATTCCCTTCATGTGATGTTTTGGAACACTGGCAGGACTTTTTTCTATAACATGTATATGCTCAGATGTTAAATTGAGTCTGTTTCTCATCTCATATGTAATGGCTCACCTATCACCACTACCTTTTTCCTCTTATATCCAGTTTCTCTTAAAATGGTTTAATTAAACATTTTAAATAAAATTTTTAATGTTTCCTATTGCCCTTTAATTTGCTGCCTCTTAGGTTTCATATGAAAAGACAGCCCCTGACTTTGAACATTTGTGTTTCCAACAAGGGGTTTCAGTCCCAAGCACCCATTGAGCATGTCCTGGGTGCCAGGCACTTTGCATGTATTAAATCATTCTGTTCTCATGGCTTGTGCATTATACCCATATTACAGATTAAGAAACACATGCTCAGGAAGGTAGAGTCCCTTCAAGCCACACAGCTAGAAACAGACAAGAGTATGATTTGGTCTGTGGTCTGTTGTCATAACCTACTCTTTTTCTACCTATTTGTAACTTATTGGCAGGCTGGGGACGAGCCCTGGCCTGAAGACAAAAAATTAATCATAATTTTGATGGAAGTGGTACTATTGTGCTGTTGCTGCTGGTGGCAGTGAGCACTTAATTCTATTTGCTGTATGCTAGACACTGTTCTGAGCCTTACTTATGCTAACCCATTTAATCCTTCTCCCACAACCCTGTTAGGTAGGTGCTGTTATGTCCCTGTTGTCTAGATGAGAAAACAAAGGCACACAGAGGTTAAGTACATTGCCCACATTAGTTAATGGTGAAGGTAGGATTCAAACTCAGGCTCCAGAGTCAGTGCTTGTAATCATCTTTCACTTGTATCACACTGCATTATTTTTTTTAGGAAATTATGATCAAAAACGTGGGAGAGGTAGCATAGCAATATAGATTTTCATCTTCTCTTGAAAAATCAGAGATCTAGCAACCTCGAGTCCACTCTCCTCTAGGGCACAGATTGTCTGGCACTGAGCGCCCCTCCTCCCTTCAGCCTGATATTCCCTCTGCGGGGTTCCATACAGACACATATCCTTTGTGTCTCTGGCCTGCCACTAGTGGGTGGAGGAGTTTGGAACCTGAGGTTGTATTACTCTGACTTATTAGCTGCAGGGAAACTTTTTTCCTAGGAGCCAGAAGATCCAGTGATTCTGGAACATGGTAGGTTCAAACCTAGAAGGGTGTAATCCCCAACTGATATTAGGATTTTTTTTTTTTTTTTAGTTGGGGTCTCACTCTATTGCCCAGGCTGGATGCAGTGGCATGCTCAAGGCTCCTTGCAGTCTCACCTTCAGGGATAAGGAGATTCTCTTGCCTCAGCCTCCTAAGTAGCTGGGACTACTGGTACATGCCACTACACCCAGTTAATTTTTTGCTTTTTTGTAGGTTTTGCTATGTTGCCTAGGCTAGTCTTGAACTCCTGAGTTCAAGCAATCATCCTGCCTTGGCCTTTCAAAATGCTGGGATTACAGGTGTGAGCCATTATGCCTTGCCTTGAAATTTTAAACTGATTTTCCACTTCACTTTTTCTTTCAGTCCTTTGGAGAACTCTTGTATCTCCATCTTCAAAGTGTGGTT
The DNA here is from genome assembly GCF_000164805.1 of Carlito syrichta. Classification (NCBI taxonomy): domain Eukaryota; kingdom Metazoa; phylum Chordata; class Mammalia; order Primates; family Tarsiidae; genus Carlito; species Carlito syrichta. Next base: position 2,061,730 of record NW_007259586.1, read on the forward strand.
CTTGTACCACCTGAATCTTCATCAGGTGGGTACTTTAAAAATGTACACTTCTGGCCAGGCTCAGTGGCTCAGCCTGTAATCCCAGCACTTTGGGAGGCCAAGGCGAGTGAATTACCTGAGCCAGCAGGTTCGAGACCAGCCCGGGCAACTTGGCAAGACATCGTCTCTACAATTAAAAAAAAAAAAAAAATTGCCAGGCATGGTAGCTACTTGGAAGGCTGAGGCAGAAGGATTACCGGAGCCCAGCAGGTCGACACTGGGGTGGGTGTGAGTGTGCCATTGTACCCCAGCCTGGGCAATGGAGTGAGACCCTGACTCAAAAAAAAAAGTGTACCTTTCAAAGATATACCATAAATGAATATGTGTGGCTCCTAGAGAATTAAAATGAAACTTTTCATTCTTGATTGGTTTTGAATTTATTTTCTTCTTGATTAGTAATTTCAAAATATTTCCTTTGTGTTGGCCTCATTTCCTTTCTGTTCCTTTCAACTTATAGTTGTATTAATCTGCACTTTTGGGTACAAGTCTCATCAGTTTAAACAGGAAAGTGAATTTGGGGGCTCAAGTGATTGAAGAAGCTAGGGATATCCTTGATTTCAGTCATGAAATCAAAGCCTCAATCAGAAACATTAGGCAAATTTCACCATCTTTCACCTCTACTTTCCTGTATGTAGGCTTAATTCTTTGACAGATCATGCCAAATTCTGTCAAGATGGCCACCAGCACCTATAGCGTGGGAACCTATCAGCAATGTGAATTTAATATCACTGATAGATAGTTTCAGGAAAACTTCCATGCCTGACATCCCTTAGTTTGCCTTGGACCATGCACCTTTTCCTGAACTAATCATACTTCTGATTGGCAAAGCTTGTAGCATGGTGCCAGGAGTAGGTTTGAGTCAGTCAACATATGGGCCACATGAAGCTGGAATGTAGGGGTGATTTCCAAGTGGTGGTACCTGAAGAAAAGGGAATAAATTCAGGGTAGGGAAAATCTACAGGCAGCCTTCTCAAGGGTGGGAGATTTTTGGTGAGGGCGGTTGTTAGTAGGCTTGGCATGTCCTCCATCCAAGTTGTAGATTACCTTCACTCTTGTGTGTATCGTTGGGAGCTACTCATCAGAGAAAGCTTTGAAAACAGCCTTTTATTATTCTTCAGTCTGTTTTCACTAAGTCAGAAATGTCTACAGGAGAATTACTGTGGGAGATGGAAATTCACTATGTACCCTGATTATTAAGTTTTAAAGCCCCATGGAGATTGACATTTAATATCATCAACCTCTATAAAAATTCCATCAGAATGTCAACAATGCCATTTGTGAATACTTTGATGACATCACGCCTGAAGTTTCTAGTCAGTAAGAAGGCAAGGAGACTCATCTACTTAGAGCTTTCTTTTTAAGGCCAAGTCAAGTCAGTCCACCCACATGATACTGTTCTAGGGGAAACTGTCTTGGTTTTCACAGGAATATTACTTTTCCGAAAGAGGCTCACATCTGACTCACTGGTATAGCTGTCCCCATATTCTGAACTTTTGTATACTTTCTAGCTTGATTTTGGCAGATACTGCCAAAAATGTTCTAAATAATTTATACAAAAATGGATAATAATTCCATTGTATCTGTTTTTGGCATGGACTTTTTTTTGGTCCTGACGTCTTCTGAATCATGAAACTAAATGATACCTATGGAATAAGGGTTCAGATCAGCCTGTGTTTTAATGGCCTTCTAAATTTAAGAGACTTTAGGATTTGAGTCATGAATTAGTTTCTTTAACATTTCTAAGACTATGAGTGATGTATCTTTGGATGTTTTTCTCTTTGTTTTTAAGTAAAATAAATTTCATTGATCATTTTGAGGCTTTCTATTTAAGGAAGAGTCATCTAAATACAACAGAACTCATAGTCAATGGTCAGGAATTAGGAAAGGAGACGAGCTTTTAAGAATTCAGAGGTACACAGTAGTGTACTTCTGAAGTTTGGGACATAATTGCTAAATATCTTTTTTTTTTTTGCCCTCTCTCTCTCCCCCGTCCACATGATTAAGCAGCCGATTCTGGTGACCAAGACGAGCACACTCTCCAAGAAACAACACTACCACCTGTGAATAGTAGCATCATCGCTGCTCCCATCACGGACCCTTCTCAGAAGTTCCCTCAATACCTACCTCTTTCTGCAGAGGATAATTTAGGTCCTCTACCTGAAAACTGGGAGATGGCCTATACCGAAAATGGAGAAGTCTATTTTATAGAGTAAAGTATACCATTATTTCTACCTGAATCGCTCCCTCTTTTTCTTTTCCCTTTCTTCCCTTTAGCAAATTAAACAAGTTAATTTTACAAATGTAAATTAAATCTGAAGGATTGATCACCTACCGATGGTATTTAAAAATAGGGTTTAGCAAGCTTTGTATAAAAAAAGCAGTTAGCCATATCACCCTAGGTATTGAGTCTGTAGAGTTTGAGGAAGCATAAGGTTAATAATTTCCCTAAAGGTTTAGACAACTAAATTATGGTATATATAAATTATGCTGTAATATATAAAGGATATAGTTAGGCATTAAAATAGTAAATCTGTTGTTTATTTTTTCTAAATTGTATTGTGTTCTTATTGTTGAGTTTTGAGACTTCTTTTTATATTATCATATTTGTGATTTGCATTCATTTTTTCCATATCTGGCTTTTTATTGTCTCAATTCTGTCTTGCAAAGAGCAGAAGTTCTTAATTTTGATGAAGTCTAATTTATCAATTTTTTTCTTTCACTGACTGTACTTTTGCTATAGTAACTAAGACATCTTTTCCTAACCCAAAGTCATAAAGATTTTCTGCTATTTCCTTAGAAGTTTTGTAGTTTTACATTTTCCATTTGGATCTGTGATTCATTTTATGTAATTTTTTTTGCATGGTACAAGATGAATGGATCAAAGTTTAAGAATGCATAAATGTGAAGGTCTTGCAGAATTAAAAAATTTAAATCCTATGTAGCTAAACATTTAATAAAATTTTCTGAAAAGAAAAAAGCTCCTCCATTTGAAACCATTCTGGAAAATCTAAGATAATCTGATTTTCCTAAACAACAGGAGTCTTTTTTTTGTGAGTTGGAGTCTTACTCTGTCACCCAGGCTGGAGTACAGTGGCACACTCACAGCCACTGCAGCCTCTACCTGTTGGGCTCAGGTGATCCTTCTGCATCAGTTTTCCAAGTCATAGGCCACCATGCCCAGCCGCTTCTTTTTTTTTTTTTTTTTTTAACTTATTGAGAGATGAGATGAGGTCTCGCTAAGTTGCCCAGGCTGTTCTTGAACCCTTGGCCTCAGGCAATCCTCTCACCTCAGCTTCCCAAAGTACTGGGTTAATAGGTATGAGCCACCTACACCCAGATGACAGTAGTCAATTTTTAAATGCAGCACTTTGAGCCTATTATTCTGTCATTGAGATTCACCATGTTTCTATGTACCACTAAGAAAGATAAAGAAAATGACTGATTAAGCTATTTTTAAAAATACAAACACAGATTAATATGTTTCACTCACAAAAATTGAAATTGAAGGTCTACCATTAACAATAGCAAAGGGGAGCACTGCAGAAGAATATCTGTAGTGTTTCACTTTTATTAAAATACATGCATGTATACACACTTACCAGGTGTAGTTTGCATGTACATTTGTTTCTGTGAATATGTAGATATAGTTATGTATATAGAAAAATTCTAGAAGCATCTGTTAACAGTTGGGTTTGAGTTAAATAAGGAACTTTCTAACTGCATTTTTTATTTCTGTGTGGTTTGAATTTTTTATACTCAGCATATATTTTATAATTAGAAAAAAAAATGAGAAAGTATAATTTTTCTAAAGGCATGGGAGTGGGGAAAAAGGCTTAGGTCTCAAAATAGACCTGTTTCAGAACCTACCTAGGAAGAAGTGTGAGAACTCCTATGTTATTTTCCAGCTAGAGGAAGGGGACAGCCTGTGTTTCTGTCTTCAAGTTAATGACAATGCTTGTTAAAGATGAATTTAAAAGGTGTAGTCTTTTCCTGGGAGAGAAAGAAGTACAGTGATTAAGAGCTCACCTAAAAGGTCATGTTGTTTTCAGCACTTACAAGTCATGTGACCTTGGGAACTTGAATGTACCTGTTTGCATCTCAATTTTCCATATCTGTAACAGGAGGAAGTAAATATTGTGAAATGTACTTATGTGTCAGACTGTTATAAGAATTATAGGAGACAGTGAATGTAATGTACTTGGACAAGTACTAATTAGTGACCACTATTGTTATTGTTATCATTTTCATCATCATGAAATGATGGTGGTTATTACAGAGGAGTTTAAACATTGTCATAAAAATGGATGTCAGCTATAAGCTCAGGATTTTGCTCTTAGCTTTTGTAATAAATTGCCTTTGAAATTATGTCCATTAGTAAAGAATTGTGCTGAGAAAAGGGAAGGATAGTAGAGGCATTTCTGATACAGAATAATGTGTGAAACTCAAATTCTTGGAAAAGAATATACTAGTAATTTTGCTCAAGACTATCTTGATAAATTTGAAAAAGAAAAGTTGTATATGTTGATGATTAGTGGGATGCTGGCCCCCAAAACTATGACTGGCTTGCAGGAGAGTGCAGTGAAATTTAGCTTTTAGCTGATGTGAGGCCAGTGTTTCATTGGCCTAATGTTTAATAGAAAATCATACAAAAATGTGACTTATGATAGTTATAGGATTTGGTCTGCAGCTGTCCAGTTTTATAGATATTAAGTGATCAGGTACATACCATTTATATTCTAGCTTAAAGTATATATTCTGATTATGGAGTTTTCATATGTTTTTTATTCTGAAAAGATTCTTAGTGTATCTTACATTGGATAGCAAGTTAAATTTCATTAGAATGGGATCTACTTTGTTTTATACATATATGGGGAAACTAAATAAATACTAGAAATTAAAAAGAAAATTTAAAAATTAAGCATGGATTTGCAAACCCTGACAATGTATAGAAAACAAACATAAGAAGACATTGAAAGGAGGAGCAAATAAGACTGCTAGGGAACTTGCAATCAAAGGAACAATGTAGGTGGTAAGCTCCCTGAGTTTGCTTTTTTACTTCATTTATCCCAGACTTGGAGTGAAGAAGCCAGCAACCCAGAAACACCAACAGATGGAGACAAATAAAACCCTAATAAAAGCCTGCTTGCTCTAGCCAGAGGATCAGGAAAGGGGGACATCGTACAAGAAAGAAAACTTTTATTCAGTAGCCATTCCACTACAACCAACAGCACGGTTGAACCTGTGGTCCCATGCCCAGTCCCTCCAGCAAAGGTCAAGTAGGGGAGCTTAGAACTCCACCCTCAACAGGCTGTGATTAGGAGCCCAAAACTCCCTTCCAGGGTAGTATCAGAAAAGGCTAAGTGTAGAGCTGGCACTTTGGTCGCAGCTAGGTGCCAACAAGTACTCCTTTCCAATGTGGATTCTGTGGAAACCATTGAGGGGAGTCTGACCTTCTACCCCCACCTAGCAGTAATGTGGCACCCTCCTCCTTCCGTCTGTGGTGGTATCAGAAGAGGATTAGAGGAGAGTCAGGATTTCACTACAATCCAGTGGTAAAGAGTCTACCTCTCCCTGTGGAGTCAGGGAGGCCAAGTTGGGAACAGTAGTAAGATACACATTCCCCTTCCAGCCAAGCTGATATCAGCAAAGGCCTAGTGGGGAACTGGAATTACCATTCTCGCCCAGCAGTGATGAGGAGCTCATCCCTCGTCCAGTTTCAACAACAGCCATGTAGGGATTCCATCTGGAAGTAACAGGCAGCATCCCTCTTTCCTCTCTTGAGCAGTGTCAGGAAAAGCCAATAGAAGGTTTAAATAAGATCTATAACATAATACTCAAAATGTTCAGGTTGATTTTTTTAAAATCGCTTATTATATCAAGAACCAGGAAGACCTCAAATTGAGTGACGAAGAAAAAAGCAACAGTAGAAACCAACACTGGGGTAACAGGGATATTAGAATTATCTAACAGATATTTTTAAAGCATCTATATAAAGCACTTCAATGAACAATTATAGTCATGCTTAAATCAAATGGAAGAACAGAAAGTTTCAGCAAAAATTACAAAGTCTCAGTCTCAGCAAAGCAATAGAAGATATAAAAAATATAAAGTCTTGAACTGAAAAATACAATAACCAAAATAAAAAGCTTAGCAGGTAGATTCAACAGCAGAATAGACACAAGGATAAAAGGAATCAGAAAACTTGAAGATAGAAATTACCCAATCTGAACAACAGAAATGAACACAGTATCGGGACTTTTGGAACAGTAACAAAAGATCTTAACATTTATGTCATTGGAGTCCCAGGAGAAAAGAAAGCTAGTGGGACTGAAAAGAAAAGTGGTTGAAGAACTAATGGCTTAAAATGTCCTGAATTTAGCAAAAGAAACAAACCTGCACATCCAAGAAGCTGGATGGGCCGGGCTCGGTGGCTCAGCCTGTAATCCCAGCACTCACTTTGGGAGGCAAGTGGATTGCCTGAGCCTGCAGGTTCGAGACTGTGCAACCTGGTGAGACCTTGTCTCTACAATTCATCAAAAATTATCCAAGTGTGGTAGCGTGTGCTTATAGTTCTGGCTACTTAGAAGTCTGAGGCAGAAGGATCGCCGGAACCCAGCAGGTTGACGCTGGGTTGGCTGGCTGTGAGCGTGCCACTGCACTCTAACCTGGGCGGCAGACTGAGATTCCAATTCAAAAAAAAAAAAAAAAGAAGAAGAAGAAGAAGAAACTGGATGAACCCAAACAGAATAAGCCCAAAGAAAACTATACTAAGACATGTCATAGTCAAACTAATGAAAACTAGAAGCAGAAAAATCTTGAAAGCAACAAGAAAAATGACACCTCATTTATGTGGGTAAAACAATTCAAATGACAACGGCGTATTTCTCATCAGAAACCACTGAGGCCAGAGGAAGTGGCATAGCATTTTTTTTTTTTTTTGAGTTGGAGTCTTACTATATCGCCCAGACTGGAGTGCAATGGCCGCTCCCAGCCACCGCAGCCTTGATTTGCTGGTTTCCGGCGATCCTTCCGCCTCAGCCTTCCAAGTAGCTGGAACTCCAGGCGCGTGCTACCACACCCGGCTAATTTTTTGATTTACTGTAGAGATGAGGTCTCGCCTGCCCAGGCGGGTCTCGAACCCGCGGGCTCAGGCAATCCACTCACCTCAGCCTCCCAAAGGCGCAGGATTACAGGCTGAGCCACCAAGCCCAGCTAGCATTTTTCTAATGCTGAAAGGAAAAAGGAATTAGCCCAGAATGCTATATCCAGTGAAAACATCCTTTAAAAGTGAAGGCAAAATCAAGATATTCTTAGATGAAGGAAAACTTGGAAAATATGCTGCCAACAGGTCTACCCTAAATAAATAGCTAAAAGATATCGTCTAAAGAAAAAGATAATTCTAAAATAGTAATAACAACAGCAACTACCTTGGAACATTAGGAAGATTAAAAGAAGGATGGAAAGAGTAAAAATATAGGTAAATATAATTTTCTTCACCATTTGAGTTTCCCCCCCGGCTTTTGGTGCTTAATTGACACCTCTCAGTTTTCTAAGCCAGGTTTGTGGGTTGAAGTAAGAATAACACTGTTTAATATATTTCCAAATGTATGTAGAAAGAATATTTAAGATAATTCATTTGAAATAACAGAAGGTAAAACAATCTAAATGGAGATAAGTTCTATAGTTCAACTGAACTGATAAAATGATGACACCAGTAGATTGTGACAAGATATATATGTATTTGTAAATAATATATGGTGTATGCATATATGTAATAAAATACCTTAAGTAACCACTTATAAAGCTATAATATCAAAAGTACTGTAGATAAATCAAAATGGAATTCTAAAATATTCATGTAACCAACAAAAAGGCTGGAAAAGTAAAACAGAGAAAAGAAAAACAGAATAAAAAGAATATAAAAACCAAAATGGAATACTTAAACCCTAACATGATAATTATATTAAATGAAGTGAACTAAGCCGGGCTTGTGGCTCAGCCTGTAATCCTGAGCCCTGGGAGTCTGAGGTGAGTGGATTGCCTGAGCCCGCGGGTTCGAGACCCACATGGGCAACTTGGTGAGACCTCATCTCTACAACAAATCAAAAAAATTAGCCAGGCATAGTAACATACCTGTAGTTCCAGCTACTTGGAAGGCTGAGGCGGAAGGATCGCTGGAGCCCAGCAGGTCAATGCTGTGGTGGCTGGGAGCCGCCACTGTACTCCAGTCTGGGTGACAGAGTGAGACTCCAACTCAAAAATGAATAAATAAATAAAATAAAATAAAATAAATGAAGTGAACTAAATATAACAACTATAAGATGGAGAATGGCAAAATGGTTTTAAAAAAATGACCTAACTCTATGCTGTCTACAGAAACTTATTTTAAATAACAGCACAGGCATGTTGAAAGTAAAAGGATGAAAAGATACATCTTGAAAATGTTCATCAGAAGAAAGAAAGAGTTGCCATATTAATGTCAGATAAAGTAGAAAAATATCCAGACAATACAACTCTAAATAATGGATAAGTCAAAGAAGAAGTCTCAAGGCAAATAAAAGTAAGCATATAAATTGAACTGAATGAAAATGAAAATACATAATATCATAATAGGTGGGATACAGCCAAGGCAGTAATCAGAGGAAAATTTATAACACTAAACATATATATGAGAGAAAAGCGGAAAAGTCTCAAATCAACAATCTGAACTCCCAATCCAAGAACCTGTAAAAAGAGAGTAAATTAAACTCAGAATAAAGTGATGGACAGAAATGATAAAGATAAGAACAGTAATCCATGAAATCAAGAACATAAAAATAATGGAGAAAATCCGTGATGCAAACACGTGGTTCTTTAAAAAGATTAACAAAATTGAAGAACCTCTAGCAAGACTGACAAAGAAAAAGATGAGAGAAGACACAAATTATCAATATTAGGACTTAAATAGGGAATTACTATAGCCCCTTAAAGATATCCCAAGGGTAATAAGGGAAAGCTGCCAATGAATCTACACATATACATTTGACAATTTAGATGAAATGGACCTATTTTGCAAAAAGCACACTACCACAGTTTATCCAGTATGACATAGATAATTGAAACAGCCCTAAACTACTAAGGAAAAAAGAATTTATAGTTAAAATACACCTAAAAAAAGAATCTCTAGGCCCAGATGGTTTCACTGGAGACTTCTACCAACCATTCAAAGAAGAATTAGCGCTATTTCTACACAGTCTTTTCCATAAAATAGAAGAGGAAGAATACTCTCCAATTACTTTTATTAAGCTGATATTACCTTGATACCAAAACTAAACAAGGACATTGCAAAAAAATACAGATGCAAAAGTCTTTAACAAAATATTAGCAAATAGTATTCAGCATTGTAAACTATTCCCATGACCAAGTGGAAATTATTCTAGGGATGTGATATTTAAAAATCTCAATATTAATAGCTCAATATTAAAACATCAATTGATATAACTTACCAGATTAACAGATGAAAGAAAAAGAATTACATGATCATATTAATTGATGCAGAAAAAGCATCTGACAAAATTAAGCACTCATTCATGTTAAAACTTATTAGAAAAAATAAAGAGGAGTTTCTTTGACTTGATAAGAGCATCTACAAAAACCTACAGCCATACTATATTTAATAGTGAAGATGGAATGCCTTCCCTACAAGTCTGAGAACAAGCCAAAGATGTCAGCTCTTCTCACACTTATTAAACATCATGCTGGAAGTTCTAGACATGCTTATAAGGCAAAAAAAGGAAATCAAAGCCATGTAGATTGGGAAGGAAGAAATAAAACTACTATATTTTGTGAATTACATCGTTATCTATGTAGAAAATCACAAGAAATGTACCAAAAAATATAATGAGTTTGGTAAAGCTGTAAGACAAAAGATAAACATACAAATACCACATGTATATCCATATATTAGCAGCGAATACTTGGACACCAAAATTTTAAATAAAATATAAAGTTGCTAAAAATAAAACATTTTCAATCTAACAAAACATACGTTGGATCTTATATGCTCTAAACTGCAAAATGCTGATGAAAGAGATCAAAGAACATTTTTATAAAGGGAGTGATATACTCTGTTCATGGATTGGAAGACTCAGGAATTATAAGACATCAGTGCTCACTTAGATGGATTTAGAGTCAGTCATACTCAGTGATCTATCACGGAAACAATAGAGTACCATATGTTCTCATAAGCGGACCTTGAACAATTATCATAATACTATAAGAAAGGGATTGGCAGTAGTGGGAAATTGCCAGGGGAAGAGGGATGGGATTGGCAGTTGAGGGAAAGTGCCAGGGAAGGAGGGGCACACCTCATCAGCAAGCTTACCTGCATAATGAACATTTATATACCTAACCCTGAGTTGTACCCCACATCTTTAAAATACAAAAAAAAGATGTCAGTGCTCCCTAATGGACATACATGTTTAATGCAACTTCTCTCAAAATCTCAATCTTTTTGTAGATATAGGCAAGTTTATTATAAAATATATGTGGAAAGACAAAGGAACTAGTATGGATGAAACAGTTTTGAGAATAAAAAATAAAGTCAGCAAAATCAATCTACTCACTATCAAGACTTCTAGTAATAAATGCTATGTGGTGTTGGTGAAGGACTAGATACATATATCAATAGGATGGACTATAGAAGCCAGAAATAGACCTATAAATATACACAATTGACTTTTGACAAAGGTAATTGAATTTGAAAACAATTCAATGAAGGGAGGGTAACCTTTTTAATGAATGGTGCAGGAATAAGTAGACAACCAGAAGCATATGACTTAACCTCAGCCCAAACCTTATACCATATGTAAACAATTAACCCAAAATAAACCAGAGACAGAACTGTAAAACATAAAGCTATAAAACTTTTGGAAAAAAAATTTGAGATCTAGGTCTAGGCAAAAAGTTCTTAGAAATGATATCAAAAGTATGATCCAGCAAGGCGTGGTGACTCATGCCTGTAATCCCAGCACTTTGAGAGGCGGAGATAGGAGGAGCATTGGAACCTTGAAGATTAAGACCAGCCTGAGCACATAGCGAGACCTCATCTCTATACATATACACACACACAAATTCAATTAGCCAGGTGTGGTGGCACACACCTGTAGTCCCAGCTACTTGAGAGGCTAAGGCAGAAGGATCACTTAAGCCCAGGCGTTGGAGACTGTAGTAAGCCATGATTGTGCCTCTGCACTTCAGCCTGGGTGACAGAATGAGATCCTGACCAAAAAAAAAAGCGTGATTCCTAAAAAGGAAGATTGATAGACTTCATTAAAATGGAAAACTTTTGATTTGCAAGACACCTTGTTAAGAGAATGAAAAGACAAACTACAGACTGGGAGAAAATACTTGGCAGACTCCATATGCTCAAGAGGACTGGTATCTAGAAAGGACTCTCAAGAGTAAAAAAAAAAAAACTGACCATTCAGTCAAACATGAACTAAAGACATTTCACTGAAAGGGGTGTACAGATGGCAAATATGCACATGAAAAGATGTTCAACACCATCAGTCCCAGGGAAATACAAAGGAAAACCACAGGGAGATGCCATCACATACCTATTAAGATGGCTAAAGTAAAAAATAATGGCAACACTAAATACTGGTAAAAATGCAGTGAAACTAGGTCACTCATACATTGCTGGTGGGAATGTAAAATTGTATGGCATTCTAGAAAACAGTTTCTAAAAAAAACTAAACATCAACTACCATACAATCCGGCAATTGCACACTTGGTCATTTATCCCAGAGAAGTGAACACTTAAATTCACACAAAAACCTGTACATGAGTGTTTATGGTAAATTTAGTCCAAATAGCCAAAAACTGGAAATGACCCAGATGTCCTTCAGTGGCTAAACATGCCAATACTATTCAACACTAAAAAAAAAAAAAAAAAAAAAGCAATTGCAATGTATGCAGCAATCTTGATGATAATTCTGTTGAATGAAAATTGTCAAGCACCAAATATTACAGGGATTCCATTTATGTAATATTCTTGAAATGACAAAATTGTACAAATGGAGAACAAATTGTTTGCTAGAGAGTAAAAAGAGGGTTGGGAGAATGATTGAAAGGAAACTGGTGTGACTATAAAACAGCAACACTGGGATAGTGAAAATGTTTTGTATCTGGACTGTATTGACATCAATAGTTTTGTAGTGTGTTACAGTTGATGCAAAATAGGTAAGGGATACTTGGGATCTCTCTATTGTCTTATAACTGCATGCGAATCTACTGTTACTTTTTCTTCTTTTTTTTTTTAGGATGCATAACATTCCCTCCCAGTGGTGACCATTGTTTCTGTCTTGCTGTGTAGAAATAGTGCAGACCATGAGTTTTAGTGTAAGACTCCCTGGGTTTAAGTCCCCGTTTTCTGCTACGTATCAGCAGAGTGTCCTTGGGGCCATTTCTTCACCTCTTTATCCTTTTTTCAGTTGTAAAATGGAGGATAATATTTTTAATGCCAATAGTACTTTCCTCATGGAATCACTGTAAGGATTAGATAAATTTTAATATATATGTAAAAGACTGAGAGCATATCTGGTAGTTGTAAGTGGTCATATAAGTAGTTGTGGTGGTGGGGGGGATTGCTGTATTACCTTTTTTTGTTATTTTTTATTTTTCTTTGAATGCAGTTGAGATGACGTATGTATATTTGCACATTCTGTTTTTCACCTAAGTCATAAATTTTGTATTTAACAATTAATAAAATTTGACTGTAAAGAACTTTTGGCAATGTGCCCTTCCACGCCTTGCCCATATATACAACCTAAACTTCACACTTCACAAAAAGTTTAGATTACTGCCTAAACTTCCAAAAAAAAATTTTTTTTTGTTAACTTCTTGTTATCATGTCTGGTTTGTAGCCAGAACTATTGTACTTGGAGTTGTTTGTCCCACCCAGTTAGCTGCATAGTGCATTGGGGGCTCAAGCAGAAATTTATTTCAGACATTGCTTTAGGAAACACAAAAGCTGAATGCTTCCAGCTATTCTGGTGACATTTCTAACATGATGGAAGGGCAATATCCTTGGGAATGTTTCTATATCACATCTTTTTTTTTTTGAGTTGGAGTCTCACTCTGTCACCCAGACTGGAATGCAGTGGCCGCTCCTGGCCACTGCAACCTCGACCTGCTGGGCTCTGGCTATCCTTCCGCCTCAGCCTTCCAAGTAGCTAGAACTACAGGCACACGCTACCACGCCCGGCTCATTTTGATTTATTGTAGAGATGAGGTCTCGCCAAGTTGCCCAGGTGGGTCTCGAACCCACAGGCTCAGGCAATCCACTCACCTTAGCCTCCCAAAGGTACGGGATTACAGGCTGAGCCACCGAGCCCAGCTTCTATATCACATCTTACAGGACCCCAGTCAGTGTCTGTTGAAATAGTTCATCTAGAATTAAACTATACCCTTTAGAAGGCAATTGGGCAACATGTTTAGCCATTCCCAGTTTTTTCCTGGCCCATGTTCTATTTATGATAGTTAATTTTGGGTTGCCTTCAATATATCCAAAGCATAGTTTAAGACACTGCAATTAATGATATGTATTGGTAGTTTTGAGTTATTTATGTGAATTGAGGTAGTTTCATACTGTCATGAGAATTCTTGTGTAATGTAATGAGTGAAATGGCAGCCTTCTTTGTGAATTGCAGCATCCAAGATTTAAGTCATAAGTACATTTAAAGTAAATTGAAATTTTCTTTTTGGCAAATGTGAAGACTGAAATAAGTCTAGACAAGGTAGACGGTATAGGCAAGGGGTATCATTTGTAACTCAATTTTCATAAAGAAAGCTGGTATTACAATTTAAGTTTTCAGTAATTGAATGATTATATGTTAGGTAAGTAAAAAGCCTACCTAATATTCTCTGCATGCCATTTTATAATGGTAAACTGAAGTTCTCTTCTAGTTTGGATTTGCTGTTGGAAAGTATCTTTACTGTAGTTGAGGAGCAAATATTCAGAGTTTGTAATTCTGTCATTGGACTTTTTGCTTTGTTTTCAAACAAATTTCTTATTTTTGTTTCTGGATTGCAGCCACAACACAAAAACAACATCTTGGTTAGACCCTCGGTGCCTGAACAAGCAGCAGAAGCCTCTGGAAGAGTGTGAAGATGATGGTAAGGGACTAGGAAAGGCGTGTTCACATGTGTAAATTTTAAAGAACTGTAACGAAGTCAATTGGGTCTTAACAATGAGTTTTAGAAAGGTAATCCAATTTCTGGTAAATGTGCTGTGGTTTACAAAAATAGGAGGAAAGTCAGTAGAATTGTTTCAGAAGAACTATTTGTGTATTCATAAAGGCAGATGCATACTAATAACTCCATTAGAAACTATTCAAATGAAGATATATCCTCTGCCTTCAGGAACTTGAGAAGACTCCAGAAAGTCTCTAGAAACTAGAAACTAAAGACACCTTGGTCAATCACAGCTACTGGACCCTATAGCCCTACATTATAAAAGTCTTAGGGGAAAACATAGGAGCTTTTCTCGAATTCGGTGTGTTTTATAACTGTTACTCCACAGTTTTGGACGCAGGAGAAACAGATCTCCCAGGTTTGGGAATCTCCATATGACCTAGCGTACACCCCAAATATCTGAAAAGTGAGTTCTTTTGAGAAGGAGGCAGAAGTGTTACCTGGAGCATCACTTTCTCCATTAATCTTGGAAATGAGCTAACAGGCCAGAAGAATTTTTGCTGGAAAAGTTTATTTCAAGGCTTTGGGATTTCTAATTAATTCTCCAAAATGAAGGGAAAAAAAGGAGTTAGAACTGCAGTACACTGAAGTCTATCCCAAATTCTACTAAATTACTTTTTGACATGGGCGAATGAAAAGGAAAATGGCTTGCTTTGCTACTCATTATTCAATTTTGGTATTTGAATGAGTAGTATTCAAATTGAATATATATTTTATTGTAAGATAGCAAAACGTTATTAATTTGTCCTATAGTACATAATTGTCTTGTATAAAAACTTGAGAGTTTTTTGAAAATGCAAGTCAGGCCGGGCTCGGTGGCTCAGCCTGTAATCCCAGCACTTGGGAAGGCCAAGGCAAGTGGATTGCCTGAGTCCGCGGGTTCGAGACCCACCTGGGCAAGTTGGCGAGACCTTGTCTCTACAATAAGTCAAAAATTAGCCTCGCGTGGTAGCGCATACCTGTAGTTCCAGCTATTTGGAAGGATGAGGCAGAAGGATCGCCAGAGCCCAGCAGGTTGAGGCTGCAGTGGCTGGGAGCATGCCACTGCACTCCAATCTGGGTGACAGATTGAGACTCCACCTCAAAAAAAAAAAAAAAATGCAAACCAAGGGCAACCCCTTCGGGTCCTCTCCCACTGTGGGAGCTTTTCTGTCCTTTTAATAAATCCTGCTTTCTCACTTAAAAAAAAAAAAAGAAAAGGAAAGGAAAGGAAAAGAAAGAAAGAAAATGAAGCCAGTATTTTAAGGTGTAATACAGTTGGGATCTTGTACTCTGTGATCTTTCTATTACATGTGGTTTGCAGATTACATTAAATGAACATGGAATTGTGTGTTCATGTTTGTCTGAGTGACCTCAGGTGGAAATACAAGTCCTTCTGACTTAGGAGGCATGACCAAGATGCTTGTTTTCTTTTGGTTGCTTGATTCCATTCCTGAAGAAGACGTGGAGTGGAACTAGTACAATCAACTCTGGTATTTTGCATGCCTGGGAGGTACTGGACTGTCTTGGTTATTCAAAATATTCTGTTTAATGTGTAATTCATGTTGCCTATCCCTGATCCAAAAATCCAAAATCCGAAATGCTCCAAAATCTGGAACTCTTTGAGCACCAACATGATGCTCAAGGGAACATACTTATTGGAACATCTTGGATTTTGGATTTTCAGATTAGGAATTCTAAACCAGTAAGTATATAAATATTCCCAAATCCCAAAATATCTAAAATCGGAAACACTTTTGATTTCAACCATTTCAAATAAAGAATATTCAACCAGTACATAGATGACCAGTTTTCAAAGATCAGAATGTAAAGCACATTCAACCAAAAAACGTCTTGGAAAAAAGGTTAATGATTATTTTAAAGACAGTTTAGGCACTCATAGTCCCTTAGGGTCTTCGATGTCAATATTAATTATAATTATCCTGAGAATGTGTGAAAATGCCTGTTAACATAAATGTATAGATGAGAGAATATTGCAGTAGCTTTTACTGAAAAGAACTAAGAATGTTGAGTAGATATGAGTAGTACTGAGTAGAATTACTGAGTGTTTTTGTTATCAAATCTAGTGATTTTTAGTTCTTAAAATTCTTATCATTTGTTTGAATGTTATTTCCTTTGGAACAAGTATGTATTCATACCAAATGCAGTTAGTTTGGTAATTATCTCTTTAACATTATAATTCATGTTTTCTGTTTCTAATAGAAATTATGTGTATGTCTGGGTGCCCTGCACACAATCAGTATAAATATATAATCAGATTATGGCAAGTATCAATTCGCATTTTGTTTCCAGTTAGCACAAAGCTGCCTTGTGCTATTGTTTATATTATGACACAATGCACCAAAACATATTGGTTACAATATATTGTTCCTGTATGTCTTTCTGTTCTTTGTAGGTCATATATACAAGGGATAAAACAATATCACATCATGCTTAATTAGTGTAAAGATTCTATATTTTCTATTTTCTATCTCAAAGTGAGAAACTAGTTTGAGGTTTTGATCTTAGTGAATAACTCCATCTGTCGTTGTTGTATCTAGTTCAATTAGAAGCCTTCAACCTTGCCTTTAAGCTCCAAGCCAATATTTTACTCTACCTGGTTGATAACGTCAATCAAAGAGACTTCATACTCAGTCTTATTAAATAACCCCTCATCCCAAATCTGGTTCTTTCTAGGTGTCCCCTATCTCGGTTTTGGGTAAATCCATTCATACTCAAGAGTCCTCCATGATCTGTCACTTTTCTTCATGCCCATTTCTGATCCATGAACCAACTGAATTCAGTTGGCCTCCTAAATATCTCTGGAACCCATTCACTATTTATTCACCACCTCTGCCATTCTCTCTTAGGGTCACACTCATCTCCCATGCAGACACCTGCATACTCTCCTTCTTAGGTTGCACTCGGAGCAGTCGTTTAAGATATCAGTGTGGTAGCGTGCGCCTGTAGTTCCAGCTACTTGGAAGGCTGAGGCGGAAGGATCACCGGAGCCCAGCAGGTTGAGCCTGCGGTGGCCGGGAGCGGCCACTGCACTCCAGTCTGGGCGACAGTGAGACTACAACTCAAAATAAAATAAAATAAAATAAAATAAAATATCAGTGTGATGATGTTACTACCGCTGACCACCCCCTCGTGGCCTGCTCAGGAAATGGCAGGTCCACAGCTTGCTTCTCTGAACCCTCCGTGGTCAGCCTCTCTAGGTTTTCTCACAGTCTCTCTGCTCTCTGCTCTTCATCCCCACTGGTCCTCATGAAGTTTCTGCCCTATGTTAGTTGGGTGTGCAGTTTTCTCTTAGAATACTCTTCCATTTTGCAAATAATCATCATATACCTTCTATATGTCAAGTACATTCTTGGCACTTCAGATGTATTGGGAAATATGACACATAAAATGCCCTAAACACTCCCCAAAATATTCTTAGGTAATTTCCAAATGGACATTTTCACAGATGTCTTTGTGTAAATGAGAGTCTCCTTTTAAGAAACAGTGCCAATCAAAACCTACTGTTGACAATGGAATCATTTTAAAATTAAGAATATACAAGATGTATAGTGTCATGTTGGTTATTTAAGTCAGTAATCAAGTGATTGATTCATTCATTCAAGAAATACTTAGTATTAATCTGCACCAGAAACTGCACTGGGCATTGATTGTACGGTGGTGGTGAAAACAGGCTTGATCCCTACTTTTCCTGTATTGGTAGAGTTTACAGTAGAAGAGACAATCACCTGCTCTGTAGCTGAGGAAACTACATATGAAATGATTTTTGTGTGCTGTCCTCTGTTTTCTTCTCAGTATAATGAAATGTTTTACTGATAAGAGGAGATCTAGAATGAAAAGGATTTTGACTTGTTTTGCTCACTGAAATTATTGAGAATATTTTCATTCTGATATTTCTGAGCTATTTGACTTGGAAAGCTTATGTATATATAAACAGAAACCCAGTAAACTCTGCCTCCCAATCCTCCTTCTCCTTCAGGGTAGCCTTCGAGGCTGACTTCCTTTTTTTTTTTTTTGAGTTGGAGTCTCACTCTGTCACCCAGACCGGAGTGCAGTGGCACGCTCCCGGCCACCGCAGCCTCGACCTGCTGGGCTCCGGCGATCCTTCCGCCTCAGCCTTCCAAGTAGCTGGAACTACAGGCACGCACTACCATGCCTGGCTAATTTTTTGATTTATTGTAGAGATGAGGGCTCACCAAGTTGCCCAGGTGGGTCTCGAACCCGCGGGCTCAGTCAATCCACTCACCTCAGCCTCCCAAAGCACGGGATTACAGGCTGAGCCACCGAGCCTGGCCCGGCTTCCTTGATTGTACGTCATCATGACATAATCCATCTTTTTAACTCCTTTTTTTGAAACACATTGAAATAGAACTCACTGTACATGCACTATCAATTTGACCTCACTTTCTTTTTTTCCAGCAGCAGTATTACTTTGTAAGTTAAGTAATGCTTTAACTGTGAGTGTAATTGCCTCACTGATTAAAGGATTATGAAAGGATTAAAAGGACTGATATTGAAAGTTATAACAGTTTTACTTACTCCCAGTAAGGTCTGTAATAAGTGACTTCCCACCTAAGAACATTGAAACCACAAAGGTGTTTGTCATCTTTTACAACCAATCAAATCCTATTTTGACATGAAAGGAAACAAACCACATAATTATTTTGCCAATGTCAGCCTTTACCTTCTTGTGATTTATACTGAGGTTGTGAGTTTACTAGCCAAGCCAGTGAAATAAGCCACAAAACAGGTAAGGATGAAATCAAGCAGTGTGTTTGCTGCTGTTTTTCTGAGGGGAGTTTCTTTCTTGGTGCTGGTGTCTGAATTTTGCTTTCTCTCTTTTCTGTCTCATTCCTGCTATTCCTTTGGAGAAGAAGGGGTACACACCGAGGAGCTGGACAGTGAACTAGGTAAACCCTCCCTCCCTGCTGCTGCGGCTGCATGACTTGTCCTGCATGGTTTGTCTCAAGTGAATTGCTTAATCCCTCTATTTCTTTAGTTTGCACTCCTCCAATTATGATTTTCATTTCAGCTTATTCATGAAAGTTCAGTCATACAACCCTTGTATTGGACTGCCAGTGTCAAGCAGAATTGGAATATTTTGTGTTTACAAAGAAAAATAGACTACAATGAGAGTTAGCAAATAGGTGATAGGTAGCCTTGTAAATTAAGGATTGGGAAAGGACTCAAGAGATGCTTGTCATGTCCCTTGAACTTTCATGTAACCATCTTGGCCTTATTTAGTATGGGAGGTTATTTGGGTCATGCAAAAAAACAAAGCAAACCCAACAAAAACCCGCAAGACTAATTTAAGGAGTGTTATAGTCGTAGTTTCAATAAAATAATTTCAGTGTTTAGAGTGGTTAAGTCTTAGAGTTGTATTTTTATTAAGTCACGGACTACATGTTGACCTTGTCATTGTAGTGAATGGCTTGTTTATATAGTGCTGCAGCATCTACACGTGCTATTTTTCTTAGAGTGTATATATCAGTGTAAATCAAGTCTTGACTACTATAGCTGTTGTAGTTTAGGAGTAATTTACATTAGCCGATCATGCTAAATTCTTGCTTCTTGTGCTGTTAGAATATATCGAATTATGTTCCATGCTAAGTTCAGTGCTTATGTTCAGCTTTGAACAATATTAAAATTAGTTTGCATTCCATCTGATCCATCTGCTGATGAATAGATAAGCAAACAAGTTTCAGCTGAATTGCAGATGAAAGCCTTAGATGATTGAAAATTGACCATAGTTATTTTTTTAAGTAGATTCTTTAACATGAATATGAATGGAACTGTCCTAAGATTACTGAATCTGCCTGGCATTTTTTAGATTGCCTTAAGAACTGAAAATATAAATGTACTTAGTACAGATTATTGCTTTTATTTAGTTTTATTTATTTTTGTCATGTCAATAAAGATAGTCAATTATGGTTGACTGGAATTATGATATAATAGAATTTAGCTCTGTTTTTCTTAAAGTTTGGGACGTATCCTGTTGTTATTGTTATGTGTGTCAGCAACGGTCAATAACTATTGATGGATCTATTTTTAAAGATGTTTAATAAGTTTTTGTGGTAATTGTGGTAAGAATGCCTTGAAGTTCACCCTGAGTAATAGAACAGTTTGAAATTAATTTGATCAGAAAAATAATTTTTCATTCCACTGATATTAGATAAAAGTTGAAAAGACAGAATTAGGTTTTCCAGACACAAAATGAGTGTCTAATCATTTGTTGAGCCACTTTTACTACCTGGATAATATGTATGATTGACCACTTTGCTGTCTGTAGGTGGCCAGTGGAGGTAACACAGTTGTGTCCAGGGGTACAACCTTATATGCTTTTCTGGAAGCTTGAATGTTGAAATTTCCAGGAAAGAAGATTATCAATCCTCCCCCACCCCTCCTATGTAACTATGATATTGTGGAAGCTATGCTATTACAGAGTCTTTAAAAAAATGAGTTCTGATGGCTGCATAGTGGTCCCTTCTTGTGGTCATAGGTGTAATTCTGGAAGATGGTTCGGTACATTCTGGGGTCAGGTCAGGCTGCCTGGCTCCCCTTCTTGCTGGCTATGCGGCCTCAGGCAAGTTATCACCTCCTTTTGCTTCTGTTTCTCTATCCGTGAAAAGAGCTGACAGGGGCACTCCCTGGTGCTTGTGAGGAGACTTAATGAGAGCATGTTTTACTATTTGTCCCTGATCAGCACATGTTGTTGGAGATTACTAGTTTTATTATTTTATTACCTGATTGCCTCTCATTAGACATTCAATACTTCCTCATGGTACTTTTTTTCTTTAACATGGGACAAGGGAGGAATGTGTTCCAGACTATAGAAGTGGCCCAAATGTGTTCTTGTAAACTCTTACTACAAGATATGACCCTTTCTCTTTGCCTGCACATGTCCACTGTGTAGAGTAGCACACATGTGGACACACGCACTGTTTTTTGTTGCATTCACTGCAGATTCTATTGACAAGCTCACTGCTCATTTTCTTAATTAGAGGGTCCTAATTTCAAACAATAGCAACTGTCAGGTTTTTGGTGAACAATGCAATTCCAGATGTGACAAGGAAACCTTCTCTGTAATCTGCCTTTGAGAGGCATGGGCGGTTGGCTTGGGTATTGGACACAGATCATTTGATTATAGAGTTGTCATTTCTGAACTCTGTTGTTTGAGCTGGGTCAGTAGCTCCATTATGCACTTTTGGTTTGCAGGATCTATCACATACTCTGTAGATACCTCCCCAGAATTGAAAAGCACCTGCAGAAACTTCTTTTGGAATTCTAGGCTATTCATGTGGTGAAACAAACTGGGAGAGGTAGGGACAAGAAAATGTGTTCCCTTCCCACCCAAAACTAAGTCACAGTTTTAAAATGTATCTGATTTTAAACGTGATTTTTCATCTCTACACTGACAAATCTCTTTTGGAAAGAACTTAGAACCTTCAACGGCTCAGTGTTTGCGTCTGTGGTGACAAAATAATGCAGCATGAGCTTTTCATAGGTAGGAATAGCAAACACTCAGGCCATATAAATCCTTTTGTCCTGTTCCTTTTGTGCTTTCCTGGTACAGCTATTGTTTGTTGAACACTCCCTATGTGCCAAGAACTGTGCTAAGTGTTCTGCAAGCGTCCTCAATTAATCCACCGTTGACTTTTGAGGTGAATCCAGGAGAAAGATGTGTGTTCAGAGATGAGATCTTAGCAGTCTCAGATCTCTGACATAGGTTGTTTGGTCTGGTGTGCTTCCTGACATACGTTGATTAGAAATAAGAGGGTGCCTCTCTAGGAGTCTTCATAGGGTTTAGTAAAAAAAATTATAATGTAATCACCTTTTGGGCTAAAACATTTTCTGCCATTTTCAGTTTTTTGGTACCCAAATGGCAGATTCTAGGACAAACAACTTCCTTTTTATAATCGATGACCCATTTCTATTTTAATCATTAGGAGACTAATTTCTATAATTAAGTTAATCACCACATTGGAAGTGAGGAACCTATTTTTCCAATATCTAGTGTTCGCTAATTTGTTCCAGAAGATGTGTTTAAACTGACACATGTCCGGAAATGCCAGTTGACTGGCCCTATTTTTCAACCCTAGAAGCTTAAGTTGTTAGGCAATAGGACAAAAGCCAGGGGTGACTCCTTTTCTTGTACTGTCTTCCAACCTCCATCAAGATACATACCACATGGTTAAGTTTTCTGCTTAGACAATGCACTGAATTTGTCTTTGTGTCCCTGGTGCCTCACACACCCTCAAGCAAACAGTGGGCACTCAATAAATGTTTGTCGAATTAATAATTGAATGTTTCACCTGTTTTATCTAAAGATAATCAGGCCAAATATTTAAGGTTGCAGATCTTTAAAAGAGGTTTGGTTCAATTAAACTTAATATGGTTCCCTCACATCCACCTACTCTTCTGCCCCATACAAATGTGTGACTGTTGCACCAATTTGCATTTTTTTAATCTTCAATTTCCCAACTCTTTGGAAATATTTTCCCAGTTCACTTTCATTTAAATGGTAATTTCCAGCTTTGTAAGGGGAGAACATTTCCCAAGCATTTAATTTGCATCGGTCCACAAGACTCGGTATATAAAAATGCCAAGTTGTATCAACATCTGCAAATTGGACCTGTCTTGCATTTTAGTAGCTTATGTCTCCCAGAATTCAAAGACTACTTAAAAACCTGCTAAGTGTTTTCAAAAAAAAAAAAAACTTTAGAAGAAAAGGGGGGAAACCTGTCTCTTTGTTTGCAAACAAGTAACATGTGGAGCAAAAACCATGAAATTAATGTCTCTTGATGTGCAGCCAAATCTGAACAAAACATAAACTTTGAGTAATTAGTCTCTGTGTGTTTGTGTTCACTCGTACGCCTCCATCTCAGTCTGGAACTGTGTGTGGCATATATAAGCCTTCTGCACTGTTGACATGATTGTTATTTTATGATTTGAAAGCAGTGACCACACAGTTCCTTGAACTAAAAAAAAACCCCTGCTATTTGAAAATAAGTGATATTTCAAGTGTTTGTAGTACCCCATCTAAGCTGGTCTTAAGACCTCCTTCTAGGAATAATGGTTCTCTTTGGAGTATGGTATTATATAAGCTTGCCTTGACAACATATATCTGGGAGGCTTGAAAATTCTGTTAAATAATTGTCACTCTGCCTGAAAAGATTGTTTAATGACACAGAACACAACCAAAGTGCTTCTTTCACCATGTTAAAAAAAAAAAAAAAACTGATGTGATGGACTTTTCCACAATAGCTTCTTGTTCTAACAGAGCTATTACCTAGTTAATAAAGTTTCAGCCTTTGATATGAAACCTCAGCACGTAAAGTTCAGTAAAGAATGCTGGAGTTTTCAGAAAGATGCATACATCCCCCAGTGCCATTGGACCACATTTAAAGGAGTACAATCTTCCCCCATAGGTAGTGAGTTCTCAGTGAGCATTGCCTGTATTACTGCTTTCACAGTAAAGTGCTGGGTAAGATGGGCCAGCCCAAATACAATAATCGAGTAGTAATAGATGCATGCAATTCAAAAACTCAACTGCGTTTTAATTAGAAACAAGAAGAAAATAAGATGCAAGATTTTATTTTATTCTAAGGAGAGTAGAACAGCAAACTATTCTATTGGAAATGAAAAGAAACATTAATTTCTACCCATTTTTTCTTATGGAGTAAGGTAGTCTAGAAACAAAATGTGTACTATAAACATCTATACTGGGCATTCATGGCAAGTTTTAACTGTATTTCCATTAAAATCTAATTTAATAGTTGATTTAGAATAAAGGTTTCTGGGGCTGCATTTTATTAAGTTTAGTTTTCTTGAGTAAAATACCAGTAGATAAAGAATTGCTCTTCATGTAGATAAATACACTGATAAAATAAAAATAATATATACTTGTTTGAGTTAGGTTACAGTCTTAGTTGGATTTAAGGCATTTTTATGACTGCTTCTTTTTTTGCTTAGTTCATTTGTTGAGAATTCTCAGGCTCTTCGAGAATAATGCCCTTCTTGCCTAAACGTTTATTTTTCAGAACTGCCTGCTGGTTGGGAAAAGATTGAAGACCCTGTATATGGTATCTACTATGTAGAGTAAGTGCTTGTTCACAATCCACTTGTTAGTTTGTACCCCCCTGCAATTTATTTTAAATAAGTTTGTCATCATTATAAGCTATAGGCTAAATAATAACGATATTAAGTTTATAATGAAAAATTTGTATGTATATTTTAGTTTATGAGAAAATATTCAGTAAATCTGAAGACAGTCCTATTAAACTCACAAGGGCAAGATCCATGTCTTTTGTTTACTATGATATCATCAAGGCCCAACATAGTCCTGACATGTGGCAGGTATTTCATAAATATTAGTTGAATGAATGAATGAGAAAAGCAAGGATTCAATAGATTGGATGGAGAAGGGTTGTTTTTTTCTAGGAGGAGTATCTGTTTTGCCTTCTTTTTGCCCCACCAAGATCTGAACTTAACTTCTTACTCAATAATTACTTAATTAGTCATTCAGGCATTATAAAAGGGTCAGAGAAATCTTACTAATGTATGAAATGTTGCCAAGAAGGAACATTTCATTTGCTAATGGAAATGGAGAACTACCCTAAGTTGCAAGACCTTGTGTGTCTCCTTGCCTTTCCCTTGCTTGAGGAGCTGCACATGGTTTGTGTTTTCCATTTTTCTTTATTTTCTTTATTTATTATAATGTGTTTGTTTATTATAGAGTTCTGGGGTACAAGTGAGGATTTACTGCATAAGAAGGCTGCATGCTGTGCTGTTTTCCGTTTTTCAGAGTCTAAAACCCTCATCATGACTTCTTTATTGTGTGCTTTATTCTAGCATTGGGCACACACTTCTTCCTTTCATCAGAGCTATTGATCAATAGGATGATACTAAAGAAAAGAAATCCAAGAGACAAAACACTGAAAAAATATGCTTTATTTAATTTCCTTTGAGAAAAATGAGAGATACCTAAAAAAAATCCTTCGAAAGAAACAAATGCCATATAAATACTGTAGAATCATAATCCTACCTGCCACACGAAAGATAACTGGCATATTTTCTCTCCCTTATGCTGCTGGCAGTGAAAAGTCATTTGTATAATACCCTAGTGATATGAACGTATGATGCAAAAATGCCAGGCCATAAAATGCTCTGCATCTTCTTGTAAAAAATTATGAGTTCAGTATAGCAAGTATCCTTGGCCAGTACTAATTGTACCTCCTCTTTGCCTAGCAAGAGGGATTAGCAATCTGAGACATCAGAGAGGCAAGTTCAGCTATTTCTCTGACCCTCATAAGATAAATTTCCTTTGTGTGACCCTAAGATCATCTTTTTGCAGATGTACCCTAGGGTTTCTGCTATGTGGAGTTCATCTGGCATTGTCCCTCAACTAGTTTATGCATCAAGAGAGGATAAGAACAGGTGTTAAGAGCTTTGATGGGTAAAGAGATTTGGGTTGAGGGGCAAGTTACCTTCCTATACATTTCTCCTCCCTGTGTCTTTTCCAGTCCTCAAGTCTGTTAATGGTAGACTATTTATTATAGTGGAAATTAAAGGTAATTAATCTATCTACACTATTTGACAAGATTGCTTTTAAAAACATAAAACTTGGCTTAAAAATTTTTTTTAGAGTTCTAAATAATCATAGCAGTATATTCCCAAACTTTTAATTAACTGATATTTCAAATTTTAAAAGATATATACATATGTACACTTACATGAATATGTATCCGCTTGTGTAATTTAATGTTTGTGTAATGTGTGTGTGTATATATATATACTTATACACAGTGTGTATATGTATATATGTGTACATATAAATGAAATTAGGCCGTGGCAAAAATCCCATCTATGTGTATGTATCCACGGTTACATGTACGTGTGTGCTTGGTTTTATCATAGACTTACTAATTTTGTAACCATCTAAAGCGTCTGGGTCTTTGTCACTTTGAATACGTCATATCTGCTTAGGTTCACTATATTTGGAGTCTCTCTGCCTAAGGCCTATGCTTTTAATCCTGCGTCCATGTTTATTGATCAGAATAGTTGACATATATTAATCAAGTTCTTTTCTTAACTTTTTTGTTTGGGTAAATGCTTATGCTTCTGTGAACCCAACTGTAAACAGTCACACGGCGGTTCTGACATTGCATGTTACAGACAATGTCACATATCCACTTTAATCTCATTTTTAAAATAATTCTGTAATGTACCTTTTGATGAATTAAAACAGCTTCCCCTGACATTGGACATTTGGAGAGAATTCATGGCTAAAACCTTGGGATTTGAAAGCAGACAACCATGAGCCTGCATGTCTGTTTATTGCTTATTAGATATCATGCTGGATGAATAATTATTTAACTGTGCAGAAATTTACCTCTTTATTCATAAAATATGAATAAAAATAGGACTTAACCTCCTGGGATTTACTGAAGATTTTTAAATAAAATACATGTAAAACTGGTAACACAGAGTTTAGTGTGCATGAAAGCATGGACACTTTTCATTTTTATTTCCTCTTTCTAACTGTGCATTTGGACACACGAGGGTCAACATCTCAGACCACCTGTTCACTTTTAATCAAGGGATTTGGCCTGATTGGCATTTTGCCTGATTGAAATGTTTCTTCACAGAGTATTTTTTGCCTTCCTCCCCAGCCACATCAACAGGAAGACACAGTATGAGAACCCAGTTCTAGAAGCCAAACGGAAGAAGCAGCTTGAGCAGCAGCAGCAGCAGCAGCAGCAGCAGCAGCAACAACAGCAACAGCAACAGCAGCAGCAACAGACTGAAGGTTGGCCTCTTCCCTCCAGGCTTTTCCTTGAGCAGGGGAGTGTGGGACAAAACCTGGGCACTGACACCCCCGTGTGGTCATAACTGGCCTTGATGCTCAAGTTATTCCCTTGCCATGCAAGGAGTTGATGTCCTGGGTGGGGAGGAATACCTCTAGAGCTTCTTCTGCTAGAATCCCTCTTCCCACATTCCACTGGACAGCTAGCATCGAGATCCTGATTTAAAAGCACCCAAATCCCCACTTTAATTAGGAAAGGAGGTTATAAGATCGGAAAACTTTTTGATGAGAAAGGAATGATCATGCCCCCACAGCATTTGCATCAAAACTGGTATTGAAATCCACCACTTTCAGCATGTTCACTCTAAGCAGTTACTGGGCATAAAACTGGCTTTTAATTTTAGGAACATTACATGTAAGAATCAGAAAAAGCTGGCAGTTCTGATTGCTTTTTAAAAATTGCCAATTAATTCATGTTCTTTGTGAAAATATGAACAGTTCAGGAGTACAGAACATTCAGTTCTCCCTTGCTTGGCCCCCTCCAATTCTCAGAGGAATTTTCTAGGGATATACAAATATGCATATTTTAATTAAAATATTATAATTTATGCATATACATAGTGTGTGTGTGAGACTTGTTTTTCTCACTTTTATTTCTTGCACATATTTCAAGGTTGGTTAATATAGATTTAGCTTATAATTTTTAATGGCTGTATAATATTGTATTTTATAAATGTCTCTATTTAGTCATCTACTTACTAGTCGATACTTAGACATTTCACAGTTTTTCATTGTGATCTTTTAAAATAATCGGCTTAATCATCAATAACTAAAAAATAACAGCTGCTGGAGAGGGTATGGCGAAAAGGGAACACTTCTACACTGTAGATGGGAGTGTAAATTAGTACAGCCTCTGTGGAAAACAATGTGGCAATTCCTAAAAGTTCTAAAAATCGACCTTCCATATGACCCTGCAATCCCCCTACTGGGAATGTACCTGGAAGAACTCAAATCACTCTATAAAAAAGATACCTGCACACATATGTTTATCGCAGCATTGTTCACAATAGCAAGAACGTGGAACCAACCATGCTGCCCATCAAAAGAGGACTGGATAAAAAAAAATATGGTACATATACACAATGGACTATTATGCAGCCATAAAGAAGAACAAAATCATGAACTTTGCAGCAACCTGGATGAACTTAGAGTCTATAATACTGAACGATCTATCACAGAAACAAGGAATTGAGTATCATATGTTCTCACTAATAAGTGGACCTTCAACAAGTATTGTAATACTATAAGAAAAGGAATGACAGTAGCGGGAAACTGCAGGGGAGTGGGGAGGTGGGATTGGCAGTAGTGGGAAACTGCCTGGGGGGGGCACACATCATCAACAGGGGTACCTGCACAATGAATATTTGTATACCTAAACCTGAATTGTGCCCTACAATTAAAAAAAAAAAAATCTGAAAATATAAAATAAAATAATCGGCTTAATAGCCCCCTCACTATAATATGTACCTATAAAATATAGGAATATAAAGTATAACACTTCTGTTCTATATTGAA
This sequence comes from Carlito syrichta, assembly GCF_000164805.1. Classification (NCBI taxonomy): domain Eukaryota; kingdom Metazoa; phylum Chordata; class Mammalia; order Primates; family Tarsiidae; genus Carlito; species Carlito syrichta. The sequence continues at coordinate 2,090,384 of NW_007259586.1, forward strand.
TATAATAAATAGAGACCTTAGTCAACAGATTGGCAAACTTTTTCTGTAAATGGCCAGATAATAAATATTTTAGATTTTGTGATTCATAATCGATCTCTGTTAGAACTATTCATCTCTGCCATTGTAGTTTGAAAGCAGGTATAGACAATATGTAAATGAATAGGTATAACTGTGTTCCAATAAAACTTTATTTATGGACACTAATTTGAACTTCATGTAATTTTTATGTGTCACAAAATACTCTTTTTTCTTTTCAACCATTTGAAAATGTAAAAACTATTTTTTGACTTGCAGGCATTGGGCCCAATTTGGCTAGTAAGCCAGATTGCCAGCCTCTGCCCTAGACTATATAATTTAGAGAGGATTTGTATATATGTGTGTGTATATTCACCCATGGAAAATCTCTCTACCTTAATCTCTTTTCTATCTCAAAAGAATTAAAAAAAAATAAATTAAGGGTGTACAAGTGCAATTTTGATACATGTATATATTGCATAGTAATAAAGTCTGGGCTGAATAGTACCCAAACAGTGTACTTTGTATCCAGTAAGTAATTTCTCATCCCTCACCTCTCCCTCTCACCTTTCCAAGTCTTCACATTTATGTCCATGTGTATACACTATTTAGTACCCACTTATAAGTAAGAACATGCACTATTTGACTTTCATTTTCTGAATTATTTTACTTAAGATAATGTTCCATTCATGTTGCTGCAAAAGGCATGATTTCATTCTTTTTTATGGCTGAATAGTATTCCTGTGAGAGAGAGAGAGAGTGTGTGTATGTGTGTGTATACCACATTTTCCTTACCAATAATCTGTTGATGAACACTTAGTTTGATACCCTGTCTTTGTTATTGTGAATAGTGCTGAATTACCCGTACATGAGCAGGTATCTTTTTTGATATAATTATTTATTTGACTTTGTATAAATACCCATTAGTGGGATTGCTGGATCAAATGGTAGTTCTATTTTTAGTTCTTTGAGGAATCTCAATAGTGTTTTCCATAGAGGTTATACTAACTTATATTCCTACTGACGGTAAATAATCATTCTCTTTTCTCCTTATCTTCACCAACATCTTTTTTTTTTTTTTTTTTTTTTTTTTTACTTAAAAGAGCTTTATAAATATATTTTTTTCCATGCTGGTAAAACTTAGTAGTGTTATAAAGTGCAGTCTGGGGAATGGGAGTGTGTAATTGAATATGTTAGCTGAGCTGGAAAGTGATTGTGGGGTACATCTCAAGGGTCACTCATTCACTGTGACTTATTTCTGGGCCTCAAAGGTGAATGAAACTGCAGTGGGACCCAGGAGTATTCGTAATGGGTCCCATTTGGATTGCAGAGATGACAAAAGATAGCACCTTAGCAAACTGCTGAAATCTACCTTCATCCTCCTCCCTACCTGAAACAAGCTGACTTTGCAGCCTAGCCCATGTCTCAATTGCATTAGAGAAATGTCTCTCGTATAGAGCTGCCTTTAGTTGACGATATCTTTTTCCTGATATTTTTTACCTGATCTCACTTTGGACTCTCCAGCTAGAGAGAGCTGGCATTTTTGTTTATCTTATCACAATATTTCTTCCCAAAACATCTTAGACAAGAGAAAGAGATCTTCATAGAGTGAGGTCAGTTACCACTTTTTATTTTTTTATTTTTATTTGAAGTCTTACTCCATCTCCCAGACTGGAGTTCAGTGGCATGCTCACGGCCACCCCAGTGTTGACCTGCTGGACTCCAGCGATCCTTCTGCTTCAGCCTTCCAGGTAGCCGGAACTACAGGCATGTGCTACTGCACCTGGCTAATTTTTGATTTATTGTAGAGATGAGGTCTCTCCAAGTTGCCTGGGCTGGTCTTGAACCCATGGGCTCAGCCTCCCAAAGTGCAATCCACTGGCCTCGGCCTCCCAAAGTGCTGGGATTACAGGCTAAGCCACTGAGTCCACCCACCACTTTTATTTATTTATTTATTTATTTTTTTGAGTTGGAGTCTCATTCTGTTGCCCAGACTGGGGGGTCTCAAACCTGTGGGCTCAGGCAATTCGCTCACCTCAGCCTCCCAAGGTGCAGGATTACAGGCTGAGTCACCGAGCCCGGCTACCACTTTTGTTTTTAATCTAAGCTATCTGCTCTTGGTTTTAGTGGCTTGGGTATTGTTAATGATAAGGTGAATTATATTTAAGTCGACCAGCCATTTGAGGGAAAATGAGGAAACTTTCTTTTCTTTCTTGTAGAATGGACAGAAGATCATTCATCCCTTGTGCCTCCTGTTATTCCAAACCACCCCCCGAGCAATTCAGAGCCAGCCAGAGAAGCTCCACTTCAGGGTAAAGTGTTTTCATCACTATATTGTGGTTTTAGCTTAAATTTAATTTTTTAAAGATACTTTAAAAAGTGGAACCTTGTAACTCCCAAGTCATATCTTCGATAGTGAAAGCATAAATAGTGAAGGCAATTCTAAATGTACTGTTAGTCAGACTTGTCAAAAAAAAGTTAGAAGTCTTTATCTGAATAAATTTCTTCAACTATTTGTAACACTTTAAAAACAATGACTGCTTGTTAAATGGTCATTTAAGCCAGGGTTTCTCAACCTCAGTACCGTTGACATTTTTGACTAGATAAATCTTTGTTGTATGGGATTGTCCTGGGCATTGTGGGATGTCCCCTGTCCACTAGATGCCAGTAGTACACAGCCCACCTCTCACCCCATTGTAACAACAAAAAATGACTCCAGACATTGCCAATGCCTCTGAGTGGCAAAATCATCCCAGAATCATTACTTTAGAGCCACAAATATTAAATACTAGCAAAATAAGATAAACCCGGTGTTACCTATCTTAAGATTCTAACACACGCACTTGCTTTTTACTAAGATATTTCTATGACTGTAAGTGATTTGATAGTATGTTTTAAGTTCTCATTCCCTATTTTTGGCCCAGTTTTGGTGTGTATGCACGTTTATAGCATTTTACTTATTTGCATTCATATAGTATGAGGCTTCAAGAGAAGATCATTCCTGATAATTGGAAGCTCCAGAACATTACAACTTTCGGACCTTGTTACTTTTAAATGAGAGGAAATGTTTCTGTTTAGTTTTCTTTTCTTCTTTTAAATAAGGAAAATAGAACAAGCATTATGCTTGATGGAGTTGGGGAATGTTTGTGGCCCAGAAAGATTAAAAACACTGTAAGGTGCATCTTCCTCTCTACATTTTTGAAGATGCATAATTGTGTTAGATATTAAAAGATAAGTAGAATAACCCTGCTCTCTAATTTTGACTCTTCCATCATAATTTTATAAGAAAGTATCTCTGCTAACTGACATTGTCATAAGATTATTCGTATCAGTTTATGTAAAATCATGTCTTCAGGTGTGAATATGCTTTTTAATGGTGGCAATGGCTTTAATAAAGATAGGATGTAGTAGATAATAATACGTTAATTAATATCAAGAAGACTGTGGCCACCTCAGAATTTTTCAAAGATAAAAGGCTCAGCAGAAGCCTTCTTAGCTTCCACACCAGCCTATTTTCAGCTCCTTGAACCAGCAAAGCTGTGGACCACTTCTGAGCCTTTGCAGAAGCTTTTCCTCTTACTCCTCGTTTGGCTAACTCCTGCTCACCTCAGATCATTGCTAGACTCCCTTATCATATTCACTCTTAATCATCCTATACTTCTCATTTATGGAATTTAACAGGTATAACTAATGTTCATTTGTGTTTTGTTGTTTAATAATACTTCCTTGGTTAGTCTTTAAATCCTAGGAAGCAAGAGCTGGTTTTTTGGTTGTTTGTTTTTTCTTTTTCATGTGAGGTAACCTCAAATTAGACATAATCCTTTGATATCTAGTTTCTGCTAAAATTACTGAGTGAAACAGTATCTATATGTGATAGCCAACTAGGATTCCTTAAAGAATGGTCTCAGAGATTAAATAAATAGAAGCTTTAAGTGTTTAGGTCCTGGTTCTGAATGCTTAGTGCACCCACTAAAGAGTTCAGATGCTATTTATCTGTATTAGATACTTCATCTTAGATTCTCACTTGACTTTTTTCTAGGCCCCTTTTTTCCCCTCTTCTTCCTCTTCTTTTTTTTTTTTTTTTTTTGAGTTGAAGTCTCACTCTGTCACACAGACTGGAGTGCAGTGGCCGCTTCCGGCCACTCTAGCCTCAACCTGCTGGGCTCTGGCTATCCTTCCGCCTCAGCCTTCCAAGTAGCTGGAACTACAGGTGCACACTACCACACCCGGCTAATTTTTTTGAATTATTGTAGAGATGAGGTCTCGCCAAGTTGCCCAGGTGGGTCTTGAACCTGCGCGCTCAGGCAATCCACTCACCTTGGCCTCCCAAAGCGCAGGATTACAGGTTGAGCCACCGAGCCCGGCTCTCCTCTTCTTCTTAATCTCTCTTTTATCTAATAGTGATCTGGAAAAGTTCAGACTCGCAAAACTCTCCCTGATATTGACTCACTTATTCTAATAACCGTACTACTGTGTAGTCTCCACGTTGATCCTCATCTTTCAAATATCCTTGTAATCTTTGGAATGTAATTGATACCACAGAAGCCAGTCAGAATCCATACACTTTGACTCCAAGCTGCATGCAATTGAGATAAACATCACCCTTAGACTGCAGCCTCATAGGTTACCTGCTTGCTGCTTAAGTGCCTTGCTCAGCATCCAGTGTCTTGTGTCTGGAGTAGTATCTAGTGCTGATGGTACTGTGGGGAAGAAGCCATATAGCTAACATGATTAGGTTGCTTGATATTAACTTTGCTAAGTTTACTGTTCAACTAAACTCTCTCCTGATCAAGAGTGTACTTCTAATCCCAGCAAGTGATCGTTTTAGAGATGTGCTCTCTCCAGCTTCAAGCTTATGCTTATGGAGAGATTTTTGCAACTACCCCCTCCACCTTACTCACTGCACCACCACCACCATCAAAATAATCATTCATTCATTGAGCTCATATTACGTACCCAGTACCTCCCTAAGCATTTTTGTTACCCACCATGGAAACTCCTCATAATTGTCATTTGAGATGTAGGTAGCATCCTTACCTCCGTTTATCTATGTGACACTCAGGCAGAGAGATTTAGTAACTGGTCCAGGGCCACACAACCAGTAGGTAGTAGAGCACAGATGTGAACACTGATGTTCATTAGGAGTAGTTTAACTTCTGGCTCAAAGCTTTTTGTGGTTGTTTTGTTTTTTTGTGGGATGCCTCATTGCATAGTCTAAGCCTGTGTTTCCAGTATGGAAGCCACTTGTTACATGTTGCCATGTAAATTTAAACTAATTACAATGAAAGAATCAGAAATTGAGTTCCTCAGACTCAACAGCCATATTTGAAGGGCTCATTAACAATGTGTGACTAGTGACTGCCACATTGGACAGTGCAGGTATAGAACATTTCCGTGTCGCAGAAAGTGCTGTTGGACAGTAGTAACCTAAGGTGTTCAAATGCTAGTGTCAAGAATAGTACCAGCCCAGCAGGGAGACAAACACCCAAGTGCTGTTCAAGTGAGAGCTTTGGGCCAAGACTCAGAAGATCCAGAGTCAGTCTCAAGTAGGAACTGAAAATGAGGACCTTTTAACAAGCTGTCCTGATGATTTTCATACACAGCCATGTCTCATAACTGATGATTGGTCAGAGAGGATAAGATCTCAGAAAATTACATGTACCAGGGGGCTGTAGCAGAGAGCTCCAAATTCCACTGCTTATGGGGAGAAAAACATTTCTTTCCAAAAGCTACATTAACTAATGACCCACCCATACATACAAAGTAATAAAATGTGCATAATTGCAAAACCCTCTGATCTTCCCTCTTTAGTTAAGCTTTGGAAAAGGAAGTCAGTCGTATAATTTCATAACTCTGCTCATGTCTCTGGTAAGGTGAAAACATTCTAAGCACAAAATATGCTAATGGATTTTTTTTTTTTAATTAGTGAAAGTGCCAGGCACATTTTCATATTTTCTAACTTTACCTACAATAAGAGTGAAAATTTCTAACACCCTTCTAACCTCTTCAGCCTTCTCAAAGACATGTTGAATCTCATTTCTGTTTGCTTTTTATTTGTTCATCCACTCAGCAAAAATTTTTGGAGCACATAAAATGTAGCAGACGGTATTCTAGACACTGGGGTACAAAGAAAATTCCTCACGGAGCTAACATCCTTGTGATTTTATGTGTGTGCATATGCAATGCCCCTCGGGCATGGGAGTGGGTAAAGTAAGGCAGAAAGCCAAACTAGTAAGAAAGATGTATGTTCTGTTGGAAGGTGGCAAATGTTGAGGACAAAAATAAAACAAGAAAGAGGGATCAGTAATGTTGGAAGTATTCCAATTTTAAATAGGGTACGTAGGAAAGGTCCCACTGAGATGATAATAGCTGCTGATGTCTCCACACAGCTGAGATGTTTCCCTTCAAGCTCCAGGTACTCCCTAGCAGTCTCTGCTACAAGACTGTAGGCCATAACCTCCATCTCCCACCCACAAAAGTACACTTTGGGGCTTATCTTGCTTCCCCTCAAGGCTCCCATCTGATAATTATCTCAGCTGTTTCCCAAGAGCACTTGCTGCAAGTGACATCACCCTCCTGGTCCTTGCCAGATGACTTTACATGGTACATCCTAAGTCTTGCCTTTCTTTACCCACTGTGACAGGGCTGCAGTTTGTCAAGCTTCTAATCCGCCTTGGGACTATGTTAGAGAGGAAGTTAGTGAACAGACCTCTCACTACAGGTAGTTTAAAAGCGCCTTCTTTTTAAGTCAGAAACTTTTTAAATATGCAATTAAAAATTGTATGCAGCCGGGCTTGGTGGTTCAGCCTGTAATCCCGCGCCTTTGGGAAGCTGAGGTGAGTGGATTGCCTCAACCTGCGGGTTCAAGACCCACCTGGGCAACTTGGCGAGACCTCATCTCTACAATAAATAAAAAATTAGCCAGGTGTGGTAGCGCGCACCTGTAGTTCCAGCTACTTGGAAGGCTGAGGCGGAAGGATTTCCGGAGCCCAGCAGGTCGAGGCTGCAGTGGCCGGGAGCGGCCACTGCACTCCAGTCTGGGCGACAGAGTGAGACTCCAACTCAAAAAAAAAAAAAATTGTATGCATGCCCAGCGACCTTTTAAAACTAACCAAAAATAGCTTTTTTTCCTGGTTGCCAGGCTCCTAGTTTAGGGGTGTGTGGGAACTTCTTTCTATCCCTATTGTTTTTTTGGATAATATTTTTAATAGAAAAGAAACAGGGTAGATGGGGAGGCTGTGGCAAGAGCAGAAATAGGAAATAAAATTAGGAGAGATGAAAAACTGTGCTTGTAGAATTAGGACCACTACTTGGGATAACCAGAAAAATTCCAGGGGGTTTCTCAATTACAGAGAAGTGCCTAATAAAACCCCTCAAAAAGCTTTTTGGTTTGTGTCCAATTGTAGTTTGTGAATGCATCAAGAAAATTCAATAAAACCTTCGGTAGCATGTTTGGAAGTTATTTAAGCTATGTATCTATTAATTTATTTTAAGTAAGTCAGCTGAATTTGGAGCTGCATCGCACTTATTAGTAACTACTTAGTTTAGTTTAGGGGATTTTCTGTTTGCTCTTTTGTTTTTTAAAAAATATCCTAAGCCTCATGTCCTAAACTTTTTTAGAACATGTGTTGGATATTTCACAAATTGTTAAAAGATGCCAATAATAGGAAAAAATCAGTTTAATTTAGGTTTCAATCCAAAGTAAAGTTATAGTGCCTAATTTTAAAAATAATTTTGAAAATTAAAAATTCTACTTTTTAAATTTTAATAAATTCAATTTTTGTGACCCTAATATGTTTTCTGATATTATCTGTGCATTTTCAGTCTGTTTGTTGTATTTGATTAAAAACTAAGGTTTTTTGCTAATGGAAGCCAAGCCTAAAGCAACACATCAGAATCCATATTGCAAAATAAAAACCAAAGCAAAACAAAAGACACAAAACAGACTGATTCCATTTTCTGTGAAGGAGCTTGGAGCAGCTCAGTTGCTGTCAAACTACATGAACTAAAACTAAGAAGTGTGTCACATGAATGGGACCAATTTTATTTCTCTCTTGTATTTTCTTTTGACCCCTCAAGCTGACACGCTCTATGTAAGACAACCCTTTCCTTAAACAGTGGGGCCTAGAAACACTTTTTTTTTTTTTTTTAACTGAAGCAGGGTCTCACTTTGTTGCCCATGCTGGAGTGCAGTCGCATGATCATGACTCACTGCAGCCTCTACCTCCTGGGCTCAGGGAATCCTTCCATCTCAGTCTCCCGAGTAGCTGGGACTACAGGTATGTACCACCATGCCTGCCTGTTTTTTTTATTTTTTGTAGTGACACCTCACAATGTTGCCTAGGTTGGTCTTGAACTCCCAGGCTCAAGTGATTCTCCTGCCTTGGCCTCCTAAAGTACTGGGATTTCAGGCGCCAGCCACCACTCCCAGTCGGAACACTCTTATTACTGAAATCAAGAGACGTGTACGCACCTAAAGGCTTCAGCACATGAACTGGAAGTGTTATCTATATATTGTTTCACATCTTGTTGTTGAATTCTCTTTCAGTCATAGTGACATTCTTTGTGTTTTTCTTATTTTAATCTAGGCAAACCCTTTTTTACACGAAACCCTTCTGAGTTGAAAGGCAAGTTCATTCACACGAAGCTGCGGAAAAGCAGTCGAGGCTTTGGCTTCACAGTGGTCGGCGGGGATGAACCCGATGAGTTTCTCCAGATCAAGAGCTTGGTCCTAGATGGCCCTGCTGCATTGGATGGCAAGATGGAAACAGGTAGCGTCCACATGGCCTTAGCGTGCTCTGTGTGGTGAGACTCCTACCCAGCACCCTAGCAAGACCAAACAGCATCATGACTGCACAGGTTTCCAAATGTCTCTTAAACACCTTGAGAAGGAGCCCGGTCCCTACATTATGTAAATTTATCCCTTGGTACAGATTAAAAACCTTTGAAGCCATTTTACTTTGGGAAATTTAGAATGCTATAGTGTACAGTAAAGCAGTAATTTTCTAAAAACCTAACTGTTTGAATAAATGAGTTCAAACTTGGATTTCTGCAGTGAGAATTTTTTTAAGAGAACTCTGCAATGTTCTCTCAATAACTGTTCTATTCTCGTTAGCAGGGAGGATACTAGATGCTGGAAGAATGTGTTATTAGGAGTTACAATCTGTATTCGAGGCCATCTGTGCCCTGTGGCATCACCCCACATCCAGTTTCAATTCAGCTTTGTATTGGGAGAAATTATAATGTTGGTATCACTTTGATGGACGCTCTTTTTTTAACCCGCAAACACTTATCTTTTACAGGGGATGTAATTGTCAGTGTGAATGACACCTGTGTTTTGGGACACACACATGCTCAAGTTGTGAAAATCTTCCAGTCCATTCCCATTGGTGCCAGTGTGGACCTTGAACTCTGCCGAGGTTACCCATTGCCTTTTGACCCAGATGACCCCAATACAAGTTTAGTGACCTCGGTAGCTATTTTGGATAAAGAACCAATTATTGTGAATGGGCAAGAGACCTATGATTCGCCAGCTAGCCACAGTAGCAAAACAGGCAAAGTCAACGGCATGAAAGACGCCAGACCAAGCAGCCCTGCTGACGTGACTTCAAGCAGTTCCCATGGCTATCCCAACGATACTGTCTCTTTGGCTTCCTCCATAGCCACTCAGCCGGAACTCATAACTGTTCATATAGTCAAAGGGCCCATGGGCTTTGGTTTTACTATTGCGGACAGTCCTGGTGGTGGCGGCCAGAGAGTGAAACAGATTGTTGACAGTCCAAGGTGCCGAGGCCTGAAAGAAGGGGATCTTATAGTGGAAGTTAATAAGAAGAACGTTCAGGCTCTTACTCACAACCAGGTGGTAGACATGTTGGTCGAATGTCCTAAGGGAAGTGAGGTCACATTGTTGGTGCAACGAGGAGGTAAGTAGGTTTGTTTTGTGTTCTTTGGGTTTTTTTTAAATTCCAAATTTATTGCTTAACTTAGTGGACTTCAGGTGACCAGTTGGGACTTTTAAAATGTGGATTCCTTTAAGTTTATTTTTAATTAACTATTTGGAAATGCATTCAAAATGCCCTCTGATTTCCCCAAATGGTAGCCTCTTTGGCATAAAGGTTATGGCTAATAAACTACGTTAGACATATGCAGAGTGATCCTTTAAACATAGATCAGATTGTCCTTTTCAAAAATCATTAAAACCTAAGCCATTTGTGGCACACGACTAGTCCCAGCTATTCGGGAGACTGAGGTGGGAAGATTGCTTGAGCCCAGGAGCTTAAGTCCAGCCTAGGTAACACAATGAGACCCTATCTCTAAAAAAAAAAAAAAAAAAATTTTTTTTTTTAATCAAAAAAACCCTTTATCCAGTAAGTCTCCTGAACCTGGCCTGCATAGGGTGCAAACTGTGCTCTAACCACTTTTCCAACCTCATCTCATACTCCTTTCTCCCTTTTCAAGGTGCTTTAGCCACCCACCATGGCTTCTTTTCTGGAGTTTAATGCTACAAGCCTGTACCTGCCTCAGGGCCTTTGTACTTTCTGTTCCTTCTGCCTGGAATATTCCTGTCCTAGCCCTTCCCAGTCTTATTCAGGTCTCCTCATGAGTGAAGGCTTCTCTGATAACTTTATCTAGAGTAGCTCCCCAACACCTCCATGTAATCTCTATTACACCACCTCATTTCTTCATAGCCTTTGTTGTGATCACTATTATCAGCACGAGGCATTATTTTATATACTTATTTTGTTGTTTGTTTCTCTTTCACTAGACTATAAGCTCCATAAAGTCAGGGTTCTACATCTGCACATTGACAGCTGTTAGCCCCAGCATTTAACACAACACCTGATTCCTTTTAGGTATTCATGAATGAATAGATATTGAATGAATAAATAGGCATGCAATTATTTATTTTTGGTAGGAATAAAAACTCCACTAATCATAGTAAAAACTTGCCTCAACACACTCACATTTTAATGAAGTAGTTGAGCGTTTCAGAGATCTAGGATATTTTAAATCTTGAGACACCAAGCTTCCTTTTTTCTCCTTGCCTGCCCCTCCACCCTCTTTCCAGACCTGGGATCTCCCACTGAGAAGTCTTTCCCACCATCTCATGTTTTCTTGCTCCCGGGTTGTGTATTTGTGACTAGTTTCACATGATGGGTCTGAGAATGGTTGTTCCCTGATCCTTGCCAGCATGATTTGCTTCATGCACAGCATATTTGGGTCCTCCGAGAAGAGATCAGGAACAAGGCTTTTATTTCCTTTTGGTTCTCTTGCTATAGAGGAGTTCATTTGTGTTGCAAGTTTTTGTGAAGCTACATGTTCTGTGTTCAAAATGGTCAGAGCCACTGGAAAAAAATCCCAGAGCAACTATGTGAATTGAAATGTTCGACCCTTGTTGAGCAGTTAGTTATAAAAGCCATTGTGCAGATTTTACTTTTAAAAATATTATTTCCACCAGTTTTAAAGTCTCTTCTTGTATCTAGATCACTTGACTGTCCAGATAATTTTCTTGTAAGCAGTGACCGAGATGTGATAGGAGACGATTTGAGCGTCAGAAGGATGATGATGAGGATAATGATGGTATTGATGATGGTGATGATACCCAGCACTTGTAGACAAGCTGACGATCGACAAAGTGCTTCCATGCCTGCACATGCCTCTCCTCTGATCTTTGCCACTTCCCTGTGAGGTAGGAAGGTACCAGCCACAGTGAGACGTCCACCCTGGCTCTGGTTTCCAGTCCAGTGCTCTGCCCTACTTAACTCTGAGCAACACTGATTTTTGCATAATTGCTGAAGACTGTGGCTGACAACCTGGAAACTTTCAAATAGTTCTTGGTACATCAGGCACATCTCTGATGCAGCCACTGCTCATTTGACAGTCACAGACTACCTTGTATGCCTGCCTCATCTATTTGCTCCTTCATTTCTGTCATCGATGTGTTGAGTTTTTCTATCCCATTAGATTTACTTCTGAGGACACCAAATATAAAGTCTCATTGCCAACCTAGTAATTTACAACACTTACTGGAACCATACTGTAATGAATTTGCCCAAACCAGCAAACAACTAATTATAGAAACACATCCTGATTTTAAATATGTTTGTGTTCTCTCTTCTTAATTCCTTAGACCTTCTTCTTGTTAATGCTGTTACATTTTATAACATGCGTAGGGGAAGATCCAGAATATGTTGTCATAATAATCAACATCTACATTGATTTTGGAACCCGAGAATTTAAAATCACTGTGACATCAGCAGTCTTTAAAACACACCATATGTCGGGTGTCTGATTTATGTATAGGATGGAAAGTTTGTACATCTGCAGTTGGCAAGTCAGCACCAGCTACTATTAATCTTTCTTGAAAGCACATAAATATGTTTGTTTCTGCCATGCATTAGTTAATTAAATCAGGGCTGACATTTAATCATCTCTTCTGTGTGGTGGGGGTACAATGAGAAGGTTTGATGAAGGTACCATGACAGCATCTAGGTTGAATGAGAAAGTAAATGGCCACTTCACTGATTCTTTTTGCAATGAATCTCATTTCTGTCGTAACTGCTAGTAAGCAGATTGGTAAGCTCATTAAATTCACACCATTCATGATTCTCAGGAATTAATATCACAAGAAATGAGGCTCTCAGTGCTTTAAAGAATGAGCCTTTTTTTTTTACTTTGAGGCAGAACTTACTACATTGGTAACATCTATTTTAATTCTTAATCTCTGAAGCTTATTTTTGACATTTGTTCTTGTCAAGATCCAGTATATTTCATTATGACTTTTTTTTTTAGTCCGTCTTCCTCTTCTCATCCCGAAATCAAGCTAAGGTTGAAATATTATTTGTAAATTTTTGAGGTCATACAATTTCCTGAGTCAGGCTTGGAGCTACTAGGGGTGTATTTATCCACATGCCCAGGTAGCTGGGACCATCATAAATATGTTTACAAGTCTTCTCTCTGTAAATGTCTTCCTACCTGTCAGCCCATCACTCCGGTTTTTGAGGGTAGCTCCTTCTTCCTCTGCCTGGCTCCTATCTTCCTATTGTGTGTCCTTTCCTCCTTCTCCCTCTGCTGGAATGTGCTTTTTATTGTTTTATTTTGAACTTAGTTCTTACTTTCAGAAATCCTGTCACCTGACACCAGTGTGAGTCTAGGGACTTCTTTTGGGGTATTTAGAAAATCAAACTAGAAGATAATTATTAAATAGTTGATGATTTTTAATTTGTAAAAGCAATAGAATTTGTTCATAATGGATTTTTCTTTTTTAAAAAGGATTATATGTAGGTACCATAACTACCTGTGTTCCTCTATTTAAAATATTTTGTATGTTCAGCTAATTCACACCTATCAGTAGGTGTTACACTCTCTAAAATATAATTTTGGGCTGAGTCAAAAGAAGATTTCAAAAGAAGATTTGGCAACACTATGAAAGTAGAGAACATATGTTTTGCTTTTGAAAGTTTATATTGAAAAGAAAGATGAACTGGGGGTGTCAGGAGCTGGCCTCTAGTTCAGACTCTGACCTTACACCACTGTATACCTTTGAGTCAGGTTCTGTTTCTACCCTGACACCCTCCCCTCCCCTCCCTTCCCCCCTTGTCAGTCACCTCTCTCTCCTCCCTTCCTTCTTCCCTCCCCTCTCTCTCTCCCTTCCTCTCTCCCTTCCCTCCCTCTCTCCCTTCCCTCCCTCTCTCCCTTCCCTCCTTCCTTCTTTTTTTTTGGGTCAGTGTTTCACTCTGTTTCCCAGGCTGGAGTGCAGTGGCACGATCACAGCCTCCTGGGCTCAAGTGATTCTCCCGCCTCAGCCCACCCATACCTGGCTAATTTTTTTTTCTTCTTTTTCTTTTCTTTTCTTTTTTTTGTAGAGACAAGGTCTTACTGTGGTGCTCAGGCTGGTCTTGAACAATCCTGGGCTCAAGCAGTCCTTACCACCTCAGTCTCCTAAAGTGCTGGAATTACAGGCATGAGCCACTGTACCTGGCCCTATTTTTTCATCCAAAAAAATGGATATTTTGAACTAGCGAATCTTTTAGGCAGTTCCTTTTGGCTCTAATTTTATGCAAAGAATCACTTTATTGTTGTATAGAGGAAAGACCACAAGTTTCTGGAGTCAGAGGATGGAAATTTGAATCCCAGCTACTGCTTTATTCACTTTGTGACCTTAGGCAAGTGACTTACCCTCTCTGAGTTTAGGTTGACATCCGAAAAAGATGGGATTAATATTTCTTGTCTTGCATGGGCATGATGTACATAGATTAAATAAGGTAGCATTTGTGCCAATTCCTGACCTTTTAGTAGGCATCACCTGATCAGTCAGTGGTATTTTACTGATATTGCTTAATATCAGAAGCAATTGGATGGGGAAGCTTTTTTTTTTTTGAGTTGGAGTCTCATTCTGTCTCCCAGACTGGAGTGCAGTGGCCTCTCCCGGCCACCACAGCCTCGACCTGCTGGGATCCAGCAATCCTTCCGCCTCAGCCTTCCAAGTAGCTGGAACTACAGGCGCGCACTACCACGCCCGGCTAATTTTTGGTTTATTGTAGAGATGAGGTCTCGCCAAGTTGCCCAGGTGGGTCTTGAACCCGCGGGCTCAGGCAATCCATTCACCTCAGCCTCCCAAAGTGCGAGATTACAGGCTGAGTCACGGAGCCTGGCTGGGAAGCATTATTATTATTATTTAATAAAGAGCTCTAGGCAGGACCTACAAAATCTTAATATCAGTATATTATGTTCAGGCATCTCTATATATATATTTTTAGAAGTTCCGCTAGTGATTTTGATGTACAACTAGAATTGCAAATAATGTTAGACTTTTGCTCTAACAGTGACTTCTAGTTTTCATTCTATGATATAGGCATATAACTTGGGGGAAATAAGTTTATAAACCTAAAGCATTATTTTCATTTCCAAGTAATGTTCTTCTTTTAAAGTTCGTTTTATAAGCAACAGATTTCTGAGTCTTCCTTAAGGTCCCTTTCTGCTCCCATGTTCTACATTTTTCAACTTCAGAGAAGAGAGTAGAAGAGAGGACTTGATACTGGAGATTCTCACTTGGAGCACCATCCTCCCACTGGCTTTTGCTGAGCACGACAGTAATGAAAGTAATGTTTTGCTGTCTAGTTTGCACAAGCCATATACTGAATGCTCATTCAGATCACTGAGTAATTTTAGGGTCTGATTAGAAAGTCATGAAATGTTAATATTCCTGGAGGGCAGGGCTATGTCCAACTTATACTCTTTTATTTCTGGCACTGCGTGGGGAACCTGGAAATTGGGAACTTCTCAGCAAATACTAGCTGAAGAAATTAAACTTAATTCATAAATCACAATAGAAAATTAACCATGTAGCTTTATAATCACACTTCATAAGTCTAAGAAGTTGATAATAAGGATAGAAGGCAAAAATTAGATATGAAAATGTTGGTGGCGATGGTAACGATAATGATAATGTCACTACTCTCATTTACTGAGCACTTGCTGTGTGCCAGACATGTTATCACAGTACATGCAATACACATTGTTAGAGGCCCCCCAGCAGGGGCCTCCAGAATGTTGAGTCAGGCCCATTAGGGTGTGGGTATCTGGTGTGCAATCTGATGCCACATGAAAGATGCAAAGAATTGCACAGAAGTTAGATTAGAAAGTATAGTTTATTTAGGGAGTTAATGAGAGAGAGAGAGAGGAGATTCACCTCTTCAAGGAACAAGAGGGGGCCCAAAGCTTAGGAAAACATGGCCTGGCCATAGCTCAAAAAGCACATGGCCACACCATAACTTAGCAAGACAATGGCCCTGGCTGCTCATGGCTGAGTCTTTTCATTTCTTCCCTTTGATGGGGGAAGGTCATTAAGGTTATTGGCTGGTGGTCTGCTCCACATCATCATGAAGGAACAGGTAAGCGCAGGTACTGATGTCAGATGATGGACAGCAGGTAGATGGTGGGTGAGTCATATGACTGCTGCCACAATGATGGGGCCTGTCTGTGTCACAAAGGTCACAAAGGGTTGATTAGGTTAACTTGGGTCTTATGAGTGAAGGAAAATGCCTGAAATAAAAAATCGAATTAGTACAAAACAAGCTGGGGATAGGGGTTGTAAAGCAACTCTCAGTAGCTATCTCTGAGAAACCAGTTCTGTCCTTGACTAGTAGAGGGTAAATTAAGTGAACTGCTAGAAAAACATGAGATTTAGGCAATGTTAAAATGGCTGATCATTGTGTATATTAAATCCATGCTGTGTCCTTTCACACATACACACATTCACGCATATGCCCACACATGCACGCACACGAATAAAACCGCTTAACACTTCATTGTTACGACCACATTGAAACTGCCACTAGTTTACAATGTGATTTTTCAGTAGGATCCTCTGTGAAATTAAGGCAGTGGTTGTTAGCTTCTATGCTAGGGGAAAAAAAAATGAAGGAATTGTTTTTGTTTTAGGTGTTGAAACCCCATAGCTGAATTTGGTGTAAATTAGTATAAAGCAACGGAGATATTTCTGACTTTGTTGGGAAAGCATGCATAAAATTTGTAATGAAAACTTTATAATAAATCCTTCTACAATGTGTGAGACACATTTCTTAAGATTTTATATGTCATAATCTTTTTTATTTTAAAGATGTAGTGTAAAATATATATCATAATTTGTAAGAGCCCCTGAGGTAAGTATAATCTTAGCTCCATTTTAAAGAAGAGTGAGCTGAGGACCAGAGAGTGTTAAAGATTTACCCAAACTCATACAGCTAGTTAGTGGCCAAGCTAAGATTTGAGTCTAGGAATTTTGGCTCCAGAGAATGCCTAGCCACCCTGCTAAACAGCCTCCTGGCCTATAGGCAAGAAACTCCTGCAGGGCCATAACTGTTGAGGAGTGTATCTTATGTATAAAGGAGCGTATAAAACCCAGAGTCCATTGGCAAATCGATGCCACTTAATTCTCATCAAAATGTACTGATGATATTTAGTTCATTAAATCCTCATTGATCCAAACAGAAAAAGCAATATCTAATCTCATCATCTAAGCACATCATTAGCATTAGCTTCTCTCTCTCTCTCTCTCTCTCTCTCTCTCTGTGTATGTGTGTTTTCTTCTGAAATGATGCAAAACCATCATAATTAGACCCCCAGTGAGCTGTGTGCAGAGAGTTAAGCACAGTGATAAGACATCTCTCCTTTTTGCCCTTTGGTCTTGAATTGCCCATTGTACTTCTAAAGTGTTTGACTGCCACAACTGCCTAAGGTTGACCTGTAGGGCCTCAGGAAGGGGAATTCAGGTTGTGTATTGTGTGGTACCCTAATGGTGTTGGAGTCCTATCCATTTCATTGGCAGATACTGTCAACTCTCTCGTCTCAGTAATATTCAGTCTCAGCTTATGTTCCACCTCTTCCCTGCCCTACACCATCCATCGTGTGACACCTGGCCTTGCTGCAACCTAGCAGCAGGTCTCAGTGCTTTCCTCCAGTCCATAGTCTAGCTGGAATGATTTAAATTGTATTAGGCAGTCCTCATGTCAAAATGGTTTCCCATCATTCTGTGTAAACACCAGAAGCCTGTGTCAGGGCCCTAGCACTTGCTTCTTCTTCTGTGGTTTCCTTCTCCCAGGTAGCTCCAGGATGCCCTCATTCACATCCTTCAGGAAGGTCCTCAGCTCGAAGGTCCTTTCATCTGAGAGGTCAGTGCAGTCTTGCCACATAAAATAGAATAGCATCCACCACCACCATCACTGCCTGCTACCATGAGCATCCTCATGCGCTCTGCCTACTTGTGATCCCTGCGAGAGCTGCAACGCGGTCACTCATTACTTAATTCCTGCTGCCTAAAAATGGTGCCTGGCCCATTGTAGGTATTCTGAAAAGCATGTTCATTGAATGAAAAGATGAGTTAATGCCAGACCCTTTGTTTTCATACAAGCTAATCCTCATTAGAACTTTCTGAGGTGTGAATAGCATCATGGTAACTGAGGAAACAGGCAGCAGGAGATTGGCCACCCCAAACTCACACAGCTGAAAAGGTGACAGAGCCTGAGTCTGAACCCAGATCTTTTTGCTTACAAAACCTGTATCCTCTGTCACAGGCTGCCCTAAACAACAAGTAAATGCATTGCTCTGCCTGTCTGTAGCCAAGATCCTGCAACCTCATGCCAGTGCACCAAGTTGGTGCAGAAGCCTGTTCTCCAGCATCTAGTAAAGTAGCCACTGTCTCATAAATTAAAATTACATAAAGTTTAAAATTCAGTTTCTCAGTCCATCTGGCCAGATTTCAAGTGCTCAGTAACTGTCTGTGGCTAGTAACTACCATATTGGACAGTGCAGATAGAGAACATTTTTATCATCATAGGAAGTACTATTGGACAGTACAGTTATAGAGATTTTAATTAATTTACCCTCACAAGTGAGAGGCTGAATAACCTTTTTTTTACCCTTTCTCTTATTTTCATACTTTTGCATAGAAGAAAGTATGGAATTGAAGGCAATTTCATGATCGATGGGTTTATTTTTATGTAAAGGGTAATAAAAATAGTTCTTGCATATTAAATTTTTCTCACACCTAGGTGCTACTCTAAGCCCTTTATATGTTTAACTAGATGTGAGAGGGTGCAAGGAATTGAGACTCAGAGAACTTAAAATCTGCCAAGTCTAAGTGCTTGTAGCAGTCTCTTCTTTCTCATTCTTGGCCTGGTCTCCTCTAGTGTTTGAGGGGTTTACAGGACCTCTCCCTGGCCAGAAGTTGCTTAAGGAGTTGCCCTTAAATTATCTTATTAAAGTACCTTTAATCCAAAAAGTGAAAGAAACTTTAAAACCCCAAAATTCTTCCATACCAAATATGTGTAGTCTGCCACGCGAGCAAGTTATAGATTGTCAGAACTCGGTTTGAAAAGGAAGATGTTGAAGTCTCCTTGGTGTATTTATCTGATTCAGTGATTCAGTATCTCAGACTAATCGACCTTACGCATCACTAATCTGTGGCGCTTAGTTTTTCTAATAATTGTCTAAGTTGGGTCCTCTTGTCACATCCAGGATGCTGCCTGACATCTTCCTAGCTGTTAAAAGTTGTTCAAGTTAAAATGAGCAAACCTGCTAGCACTTCCACGGTGCCCCACAGGATGGCGTTCCAATTTGGTATTCAGGAGCCTTCTGGCCTTTATTAGGAATGCAGTTTTAAGTTGCTATTTTGATTTATTGCTAGGGTTTAAAGTTATCATGGATTTTATTTGAGAATTCCTTATCGACGGAGGAGGTCACATGTCTATTTGAGATGACTTACAGCAAGAGATGAGATAAATATAAAAATGTTTCTACTTTGGATCTGTCTCTCATTACATAATACATAAAAATTACTCCTCACTTTCCCATCTTAAGGGAACTCTGGTTTCTTTATGGATTTTTGGTCTTATAGTTTTTAAACCTAAGCAAACTTTACTTATTTGTTCTAACATTTATATGCAATTTCAGACTTTATTGGATGATTTGAGTTTTGTTCTTGTTATAGTCATAATGCAAAATGATTGGCACACCTAAAACTATTACTTTTTTTCTACAAGGCAGTGTCTCATTTTCCTTGAAGGTAAACTTAATGCACCAAGTTACTTGCTTATATGCATTATTTATTATGAGAGAGAGAGAGAGTTTGTGTGTGTGTGTGAGAGAGAGATTTATAATTTTTGTTAAGGCATGGTGACACTTCATGCCTTGAAGAGTGGCAACATTTCTAGAAGAGTGGTGAAATAAAATTGGCATGGTGGACAGGCTATAGAATTATTATTCTGTGCTTCTACTTAAGGGCTGAATCGGAATGTAAAGAAGGTGCTTTGTTGTCCCTTTTGGGAACAAATTCATTAACATCATGTGCCAGGCATCTTCTAGGCCCTGGGACTAGAGTAGCAAACAAAACAAACAGGCTCCTGATTTCAAGAAGCTTTTATTCTTGGAGATAGGGAGAAAGGGCAAACATAAACAGATGAACAAGAAAACGTCAACCAAGGAAAAGTACTGTGAAGCAAATCAGACAGATGAAGCGAGCAGGTGTGGCAGGCCTAGTACCAAGATATGAGTGATCACAGAGAAAGGAATAATATTCCAGCAGGAAGGGACAGTTCTTTCAAAGACCCAAGAAATAAATGCAAGGGAGACCAATGTGCTTGGAGAAGGTGGAGCAGAAGGGTAGTGGCTGAGGTCAGAGATAGGATACCAGGATCAGAAGTTCAAATTCCATTTTCAGTCTAATTTCACATGGTGAAGAGTCAGGCTTCCAGGAACGTGTTCAGATTTTCCTTCTGTCTTATATGTGAAGAATATATTTTAGGGGGAGCAGGAGTGGAAGGGGAGCCCCATTTGGGCTGTTGCAGTGGTTCCAGCAAGGGGATCAGTAGCTTGGATTAGAGTGATAACAGTGGCTCATGGTAGGAGAGATTGGGGATGTGTTGATGAGAGTCCACAGGGAAAGAAGTTGGCTTTTTTTTTTTTTGTAAATAGCCTAAGAATAGACTTTGTGGGCCATACGGTCTCTATCCTCAGTACTCTGTTCTGCCCTTGTAGCAGGTGATATGTGCACAAATAGGTTGGTTATGTTCCAAGAGAACCTTTATATGACCCACAAGCTGTAGTTTGCTGACCTCAACTGGAGGAGGAAAGGAAAAGGGAGGAGCCAAAAATGACCCCTGAGTTTTTTATCTGGGCAGAATCTTTGCTCAGATTTGGATACTGATGTAGGAACAGATAGGACCTGAGCCATGGAATCAAGGGTTCTTTCTCACATGTGTTGATTGTAAAATGGCCTTTTGACATCCACGTGAGGCAGAACTATGGGAGGTTATCTGGAATCTGGATTTGGTGATGGTGATATATAATGTGCCATTATCATATAATTGAGAGTTCTATAAACTGTGGACTGTGATCTGTTACTAGGCCTTGAAATCAATGTGTTGGGCCATAGCCAGTGTTTTGTTTTGTTTTGAAAGTGAAATAGAATAGAAAACATCAGAATGTATCACAGTCACTAGATACTAGGTACATAAGTACTTTTTTCATGAAACATCTACTGTGTGTGTGCAGATACATCCATGCATACACATCTATATGTATGTGTGCATGAATATGTTGTTAAATGTATTTCTCAGTGTGGAGTGCATTCACAAAAGCTTGTAAAACATAGAAGTCGATGATGTTTAGAGCCGTGTGGCTGAATTAGATCATGGAGGGCAAGAACGGAAAGAGGAGAGAAGAAGCACAAGACAGAATCCTAAGACACATCACCGCTTGGATCACACTGAGTAGGAGGCCCCTGTAAAAATGGAACAGCCAATGCAAATAGGACAAAGAGCAGGAAGGCCTTGTATCACAGAATCCAAAAGAAGACAGAGTCTCAAGAATATCCTAGCAGCAGAGATGGAGGCCTGCGAGGGTGGAAACGCTACCTGTGGCTTGGCGCCCTCTGAGAGCAGGTCTGCAAAGTGCTCCTGTGAATGCAGTCAGCATGAATGGGGTGGGAAAGGGGGAAGTGGGATGAGGACTTGGACGAGCTACTCAGGAAGCTTTGCTGTGAAATGGAATCGAGAAAAGAGGAGAAGGATGTGGTGTCAAAGGAGAGGGTTTTGCTTTGTTTTGTTTTGTTTTTTTCTTTTTTGAGTTGGAGTCTCACTCTGTCACCCAGACTGGAGTGCAGTGGCCGCTCCCGGCCACTGCAGCCTCGACCTGCAGGGCTCCGGCGATCCTTCCACCTCAGCCTTCCGAGTAACCGGAATTACAGGCGTGCGCTACCACGCCCGGCTAATTTTTGATTTATTGTAGAGATGAGGTCTCGCAAAGTTGCCCAGGCGGGCCTCGAACCCGCGGGTTCAGGCAATCCACTCACCTCAGCCTCCCAAAGGTGCGGGATTATGGGCTGAGCCACCGAGCCCGGCTTGCTTTGTTTTTAAAATAGAAGGTACCACGGTGTTCTTGTATGTGGATAGCAATGACTTAGAAGACAGGGAGAAGCTAGTAATTGGAGGAAAAAGGAGAACTCATTGCGCTCACTGCAGGAGTGAGGTCTTTAAGTACAAACTATGCAGAATTGGGACTAGATTTGACCATTCTTTTTCCTCTAAAATTAAACTGTTGAGATTCCTATTTATTTGAGACTTTTTCTGTTTAATTTCATAGTCCTAATAAGAATTGTGACAAACCTCTTCCCATTTGATCCATGCCTGGTCTTCATGAAGAACTGAGGATATTCTATGTGTACAGCTCTGGAATAAGGAGAGAGAAAATAGCACTCACAATCAAATTTGAAGACAAAACTAACAAGGGAATTTTACCAGCAGTAACATGTAGTCTGAGTCTATGCCATACAGATCTGGACAAGAGATGAATTGGGGAGAAGGATGGGTGACAACAGGATTTATTTAAACTAGAGCAGAGCGTTTCAAGCTCCACACTTTTCACCTTTGGGGCCAGATAATTCTTCGTTCCGGAGTCCATCCTACATATTGTAGGGTGTTGAACAGCATCCTTGGTCTCTACTCAGTAGGTGCCTGAAGCATACCTGCCCCCTTTCCCTAATTGTGACAACCTAAAATGTCTCCAGATATTGTCAGATATCTGCTGGGGGACAAAATTGCCCTCTGGTGAGAACTGCTAGACTAAAGCTATGCTTTGAAGTGTAGGAAGGATTTAGAGTTGCAAACTGGTCCATGGACTAGTTTGGCATGACCCACTCATGTATTATTTTTTTTAGCGGTTTAAAAAAAATTATTTTAGGCTGGGTGCAGTGACTCAAGCCTGTAATCCCAGCCCTTTGGAAAGCCGAGGCAAGAGGATTGCCTGAGCCCATGGGTTCAAGAACAGCCTGGACAACTTGGCAAGACCTCATCTCTACAATAAAAAATTAGCCAGGTGTGGTAGCGCACACCTATAGTTCTGGCTACTTGGAATGCTGAGACAGAAGGATCGCCTGAGCCCAGCAGGTTGACACTGGGGTGACTGTGAGCATGCCACTGCACTCCAGCCTGAGTGACAGAGTAAGACTCCAACTCGAAAAAAAAAAGAAAATTAATGTATTAGTTATCAGCAACCTTGGATGGTGTTTCCCATGTGAAGAGTTCCTGCTATAAGGAATAGTATTAGAATAGCTTCTCCCTTTTGTTATATGTCCTGCAACCTCACCCTGTTGAATTTCTCTTTATTGCAAGAGATATCTTTCTACCCCTCTATTCTAAGCATTTTCCAGTTCTAAGCACTTTCAAAACTGTTACCTGAGGCAGAGTTTACTCTGTGTAAGATTTTCCCACCTTCTTTCATTTCCTTCAAATTAAATCACATATTCTTTACTACCATCTGGAATTCAGCATTTGCCATGGTGTTTACTGAGTCTGTCTTTGCGTTGTCCCCTGCAGATTTAAAATGTTCCCCAACTTGTACCTGGCCTGGTATTTCCTCTGTTTGTGATTCAGCTCAGATATTAATCATGTCCCCTATTTGTGAACCTAATCCTTTTTGGTTCAGAACTCTTACTGGTAGAATCTTAATGTCTTCAAAAATAGCATTGGGCTCTTAGAAGTAATTTGTTTCCACTGGCAACATGGAAAATGCCTTTTTTGTGCCAAGTTGTTACCTGGGTTTATTTCAGACTCTTCTTAATAGTGCTCCTTTTTGTGTTACAAATGTTCTCAACATTTTTGATTTCTTACTATACACGATAAATACCATTCATTCATTCATTCATTCATTCAAGAACTTCAGCACTATGCTGTTCTGTCATAAATGAGTGACATTCGTGCTGGGCTCAGTGACTCAGTCTGTAATCCCAGCGCTTTGGGAGGCCGAGGTGAGTGAATTGCCTGAGCCCGCAGGTTTGAGACCCGCCCAGGCAACTTGGCGAGACCTCATCTCTACAATAAATTAAATATTAGCCGGGCATGGTAACGCACGCCTGTAGTACCAGCTGCTTGGAAGGCTGAGGCAGAAGGATCGCCAGAGCCCAGCAGGTCGAGGCTGCGGTGGCTGGGAGTGTGCCACTGTACTCCAGTCTGGGCAACAGAGTGAGACTCCAACTCAATAAATAAATAAATAAATAAATAAATAAATAAATAAATAAATAAATGAGTGACATGCAAGTAAACATCTAAAAAATAGTGTGGTTAATCACGTCTTGCCCATTTTCTCATGCTTTAATTCTTTTCCTAGTAATCTTATTTGGTATATTACCTTTGCCATTAACACTTCTAATGTGCCATTTTTGTGCTGTCCATATTTGAGACAGTATGGTTCTCAAAAGATCCCTTTGTTCTGTATCATAGAGTAGCAGACACGATAACTAGAGAGCTGTGACATGGACCAGTTATAAGACTCCATAACAGAGAGAATCCCTTTATTTCTGTAGCATTGGCTGTCAACTCACTTCATTCAGCAGCCTGAGTTTTTAATTAGGCTTTTATTTTGGCAGTTGGTATGTTCAAGGGCTCTGGCATGATGAACCCATGTAAAAGCTGTGTCTACAAAAGCTTTCTTATAGTTGCATAAACACTAATTAGTTTTTAAAAATCATTTGGAGATAGTTGGAATGAGGTCTACACTGTTTGATATTTTTGTTGTTTCTAAATTTTCAAATGGCCTACATTCTCTGCAGTTACTTTTGCCATAGATACCACTTACCAAAGTGGCAGATGATTGCATTAAAAAAATAACAGCACTGCCATGAAGTAATGCAGTTCTGTGTTTACATAGTTTGTGTGCCTCTGTAAAGCAACTTTCATTTAGACTTTGGCAGTTGAAGAAAGAAGAGAAGGCTGTTTTTCAATCCAACACTAGCTGCTAGTAGTTCCCCCCCACCCCGCCCATGTTGTAACAACCAATAATGTCTTCAGACATGGCCAAGTATCCCCCGAAGGCCAAAATCAGCCATGATTGAGAACCACTGCTCTAACCCTGCTGACATCATTTGTTTTTGCTTATTGGAAATGCTGTCTTCTGGTTTTTAAGGTATCAATGAAATAAGTTTCTGGATTACTTTTTGCTAAATTTTGATTGAAGAAATTTTATTTGAGAGTTCCCTGTTTCTTCTTCTTTTTTTAAGAGATAGAGTCTCTGTTGCCCAGGCTGGAGTGCAGTGGTGTGATCATAGCTCACTACAGCCTTGAATTCCTGGGCTCAAGCAATCCACTTACCTCAGCCTCCCTTGTACCCTGAACTACAGACATGCACCACCACATCTGGCCAATTTAAAAAAATTTTTTTTGTAGAGATGGGTTCTTGCTATATTACCCAGGTTGGTCTCATACTCCTGGCCTCAACTGATCCTCCAGTCTCCCATTTCTTCTTGGTGTTACCTCTGCATCTGCTCAGTAATGGAGTAGCAACTTGGCCAGTTGTGACTGTCTCCCTTCAGTCTTCCTCCCTGCCACTAGCTAGCAGTGCAGTCTGGGCCAACCTTAGGCAATGTCTCTGAGTCTCCAAATTATCATTTGAAACATAAGTAGATCTGCACCCTCCTCAGCACTGAAGTGAGGATGGAATGAGACAAGGTTGTGCCATACCTTCAGTGCTGCCCTGATGGGAGAATTTGTTGCTTTCTAGCTCCTTGCTGTGTCAGATGGGATGGGGCTTAAGAGAAAGGAGGTGGACTGGGCGCGGTGGCTCAAGCCTGTAATCCCAGCACTTTGGGAGGCCGAGGTGTGCTGATTGCCTGAGCCCACAGGTCTGAAGCCAGCCTGGAGAACTTGGCAAGACCTCATCTGTGCAATAAATCAAAAGATTAGCTGGGCATGGAAGCGTGCACCTGTAGTTCTGGCTTCTTGGAAGGCTGAGGTGGAAGGATCACCTGAGCCCAGTGGGTCGATGCTGGGGTGGCCATGAACATGCCATTGTACTCCATCCTGGGCGATGGAGTGAGATTCCAACTCAAAAAATAAAAAAAAGAAGAAGGAGATGGAAGAGAGGCTGAAGTGGACCTACTGTTTTCAATACTTTTGATGTAGTTGTCTGGCATAGAGAAAGGATAAGAGAAGACAGAAAGGAGGAGCTTCAAGGGAAGAGGGAGCAGGAGATGTGTTCCTTTTGGTCTGTGGTGACATGTTCTTTCAGTAAGTAATCAAAGGAAAAATCAAAATTGAGCAGTAGGCTTCTCATGAAGTGAAGTTTTTCAGTGTGAGGGACTCTCCTTTATAGATAATATTTTTCCTCTTTTTTTTTTTTTTTGCTTGTGTAAAGATAGTTGATTTTCATTTGTCTCACCTTTTTTAATGTTCTTAGTGTTATAGAAATTTGCTGGTTTGTGAAATGTAAACTCCGGGAATCACTTCTGTAGGGAAGAGGCCCACAGGAGGTTGAGACTAGAACAGGAGAGAAGAGGGAACCCACTGAAGGAATGCGTGAATGGGACTCTGGAATCCAAACCACAGCAAGAGCAATGGGGTATCTCTCCTTTCTCTTACCATTGTTTCCACCATCTCTAATTTAGGCAGAAGCAGGTTCAAGGCCAGGGTTAGATTCATCACTCTTACACAATACATTTATTGGTCAGACCCTTTTATGATATCCTTCTGTTTTATATATACATTATCAGGATAACCCAGATAATGTTACATCCAAAAGCAAAAGAAAAATTGGGTGAACATTCAGTGTGCTCAGGGGTACCCCAAAATATTCATGCCCAATTTCTTACATATAAAAACCAGTATCAGAAACTTTATGACAACTTTTAAAAATTCATTTGGAGTATGCTTGCTTGCATTAAGACCTCCATCTGCATTGACTCGAAGCCTGACTGGAGCCTCATTTACCAAGAAAGTAAACACTGGGAAACAGCCAAAACCAGACAAGAGAGAAAGCAAAGGGATCCTGGCATTTGTCTTCTGCAGTGAGAAACTTGTTGACTTGAATGCTTACTGGGTCAGCATGTCTTTCATTTCCATGTACTTATTCTTCCCTTACATAAATGTATGCTCGGTTATACATCTTGTTCCCAGCGAAAATATTTCATTAAAGGGCCTCACAGTCTTTGGATTTCCCTGCATTGTAAATGTACTTAACCTATAAAAGTTATTTCTAATTGAGACTTGTCCTGAGTGGGTTGATGTGTGTGTATTGGGGCGTATGTGGGCAAAATTGATTCCTTGTCATCTGTTAAGGAAATCCAGAGCCAGGCTCGGTGGCTCAGCCATAATCCCACACTTTGGGAGGCTGAGGTAAGTGGATTGCCTGAGTCTGCGGGTTTGAGACCCGCCCAGGCAACTTGGCGAGATGTCATCGCTACAGTAAATAAAAAAATTAGCCGGGCGTGGTAGTGCGCACCTGTAGTTCCAGCTACTTGGAAGACTGAGGCGGAAGGCTCGCTGGAGCCCAGCAGGTCAAGGCTGTGGTGGCCAGGAGTGGCCACTGCACTCTAGTCTGGGCAACAGAATGAGACTCCAACTCAAAAAAAGAAAGAAAGAAAGAAAGAAAGAAAATCCAGTTGGTACAAGGAGCACTGACCCACTGAAACCTGAAATCTAATAGCTGGACAAAGCATGAGTGTCTCCCTCTCCTTATAGCTCTATGGGACGGCAATTCATTGAAAATTGACATAGTCAAGGAAACAGCTTTTTTTCCTCTGTGCAATTCACATGATCACTTAGACCCTTTCAGATACTGTTTCAGCAAGAGGACTTTGAAGACATTTAATATCTCTAGGGGAGATGAATGGGGATGCTCATCATATGTCTTTGCTCCTTGGAAAAACCTGACCCCTCAGTAAATGGCTTCCTTAGGTCTAACTTGTAGACACTTTGAATAATGCAGTGCTGCAGAACTCTGATTGCCTTACTATTGTTTAACCATGACCTCTGCTTTCTCAGGCTAATATGATTTCTTA
Source organism: Carlito syrichta (assembly GCF_000164805.1). Taxonomy (NCBI): domain Eukaryota; kingdom Metazoa; phylum Chordata; class Mammalia; order Primates; family Tarsiidae; genus Carlito; species Carlito syrichta. Next base: position 2,118,225 of record NW_007259586.1, read on the forward strand.
AATTTAAGGTATTGGAGTAAAGTTTGATATGGTGCCAGGCATGGCCTCGGTTGCAATTTATAATTTGGTAATAAAGTTAATTGAAATTTCCAAATAATATACACCCTTATGAACCAGCCTGGAAAATTTCCCTCCTATTTTGCAAAATTACGTTGTGACCAAAAAGTGATTGTCATGCCAATCAGTCTGTTAAAACTGCTCAAGAGATTTATGGGTTTGCCCAAAGAAAAGGACCTGAAATATTATTTTTCATCAGTGTGTGTTTGCTTTTGTGGAGAAAAGGCATTTAGAGCCTTTTAACCCAGTGTTGTAATATAAATTGCTTTTATAAGATATGAAAGTATCCTTACCTGAAGCATTATTTAAATCTCAAAGAATCCTTGAGAACATATTCATTTTCTGGGACTGGGAGCTTGTAGGGCTTGGGGGTTTTTTGTTTTGTTTTGTTTTTTCTTCCTAAGCTTTCAGTTTGTTCTGAGATGAGAGCTCATCTGTTGTGATGGGAAGTCAGGACACAAGGTGGCACAGCGGAACCTTGTTCTCTGTGCTGAGTGAGGCAGCTGTGAGCTGAGCTGAGCCTGGCAGTTCACCAGTAAATCAAGAAGCAGACCAAAGATCAAGAGCTGTTAAATAGTCACTGCAGCAGTGATGGTGATAAAAAAGAAAGGCCAAGTAGCCCCTCCCCTTTGCCTCATCAGCTTTTCCTGCAGCCCTTAAGATATAAACTCACTTCATAAGCTCTGCATGTGCACATGGGTATTTATTGAACTGGTGACCAGTTACTGTTGTAGGAATAGGCCAAGATAGACCAGGCTCCTGAAATAGAGATAATAAACAAGTAAACAATAAACAATAGATAAGCAAATAAGTTACTTTTAGAGAATGATAGGCTCAGTGAAAATGAAGAAACTGGGCTGAGTGAATAAAATGTGTCCAAACGGGTCACTTCAGATCTGCTAATGGCCTGGATCTTTGAATGATTTCTCTGATGAATTGGCCTTGGAGGAGGGTCCTGAGTGACAAGAAGAAGCCACCCATATGTAGATCTGCAGGTACAGTGTTCCAGGCTGAGGGGGCAGCCAGAGAAAATGTCTGAAGGGTTGCAAGAAAATAGTCTGGAAGCAGAAGATGCCAGCCTGGCTGGACCATGTGGATGAGAGGAAGAATAGTAGCAAATAATGTGGAAGAGGGAGGCAGGTCACATCAAGGAGGGCATGAGGGGACACTGAAAAAAGTTCATATTTCATTGAAACTGCATTGAGAAGCCATAGGGACATATGTCCAGGAGACCATAGCTTCTGATTGATGTGGTAGAAAGATGTCTCTGGCCTCTCTGTGGATAACAGACTAAGAAGATAAAAGATAAAGCACAGAGACCGGTTTGTAGGCTCTTGTGGTCATCTAGGAAAGAAAAGGCAGTGGCTTAGAGAGGGTCTTAGGTGGATTTGGGATATGTTTTGGAGACATATGTGGTGGGAGATTTTTTTTTAAAGTCTCAAGAAGGACCTTGGATTTCAGGGTTTTGGTGTCCTGTGAGGTTAAAAAAATCAGGATGTTCTTCTAGATCTCTGTCTTGGTCCTGTGCCTAACCTGCCTTGCTAAAAATAAGCAGTCAGGATAAGAATCAACCTAAAAGTCAGTAATGCAGAAGAAAAGAACCCTGGCATGCATTTTTTAACCTCGAAGCTTCTCAGCACCAGTTACAATGATAGTTTTCCCTTCAGGGCCGGTGACCTTAAAATAAGGGCTCACACAGCATCCTGTTTTCCAACCCAGGAAAGGAATCCTTAGCAGTTATTTTTCGTTCTGTGAGTTATTTTGGGCTATTGTTTCATAATCCCTCCGTACATCATAAGCAGTGCAAAGTCAAACTTTCAAATTTGGAAGAACTGTGTGGAGCTTCCAGGCCACCATAGTCTTACTAGGAGACCTCTGTGAATGAACTGTTGATAAGAGGAATGAATGGGGAACTAGGCCAACCCTTAAGCATTTGCATAAAAAGCAATTCCAATTGGAAATGTAACTAGTGGAAATGTCAAACTGTCTTCCGGCAGTTAATAGAAACATTTTTAGACTGAGGCAAGACCCTATTCCTAAACACCATAATTATAAATATTTTTAACGCATATAGAGAGAGCTTTCCTAGAGCCATACGAGAAAATAGCTTAATTCTACCTTTAAAAAGTAAATCTTCTTTGGAATTTTCTTTGAAGAAGAAATTTGGCCTTATGGTAGGTACATCTTGACAAGTTAGTGGTCTTTTTAAGTTGATGATTCTTTTTCTTTCCCCTCTGGAGGGAAGATGCTATATAATACATTCCACTTCTGACTCATTCCTTCTTTTCCCTAACCTCAGTTTTTAAAAAATCCTGTTATCAGGCAGTGTCAAGAAACATTTGCAAACTAGAAAAAGCTCCCACTCGCTTTTGAAGCTGTATTTCCTAAGGCCTGATGGTCAGTCATTGTGTTAGTTGTGTAGCTTTAAACATTTGCTTTATTGCCCCAAATCAGAGACTGATCCTGTTATGTTTTAGCATGTATATAGCCTTGAATGATTAATGATTTAGGTGCTATGACTTGGAATGAAATATCAGGGGTGAGTTAAGAAAATGGTTGACTATGCATAGACTCCCACGCTGTCTGTAGAAAAAAACTGTTTAGAGTCCAGGATTCCTCGACCCATCGACCCATCAACCCATAAGTTGCTGATGGTAAGTGTTAATACATGTACTCCATAAAGCTGTATGAAAAATCTTCAGTGAATACATTTGTTGTATATGAATGACTACAGTTTTAATCCCTTCATAGTGGGCTCTAATCCCAAATAGTTTAAGCACCTTCGAGTGAGACTGTGCAGTTTAGTATTTAAAAGCACAGGCTTGGCTTTAGACCAAGACTTCTCCGCTGTTCACCTGACCTAATGACCTTGGCCATGTTATTTAACCATGAGTGTCTCAGTTTTCTCATCTACAAAATAGGGATGATATTCATACTTTACTCAGAGAAGTTATGAAGATGTGTATCAAAGGCAGGCTCTCAGTACTTGTTATTTTTGCACCCAGCCCTTGTTTTTTAAGACCTTTTTTTTAAAAAATGAGAAAAGCCATGTTTTCAGCCCTTCGTGGTATTCTTCACATGTTTTAAAGAGTAACAACAATAGGGCCATCCATGTCATTTCAATAACACCTTTTCTGAAGTGATTGTGTACTTCTCAAGAATTGCATGAAGGCAATTTATGGATCTTACCCAAGTTTTTGAGCAGCCCAAGGTATTAATGACTTTGGGTCTCTCCTCACCTGTGCCAGTTCAAAGCTTGTGACTTTGAGGTGAAAGGCTCTGTAAAACCATAAGCAATCACCAACTTTGAAAGCCATTTATTTCTCCTAGGGACTTATTTATTAGACTGTGTCTACTGTGTAATTGAAGCAGACTTTACCATAGCTGTAAAATCTGTACACCTGTATTCTTAATCTTCTTCACAAAATGCCAACTGACACAGCATTGGGAGTTACTTATTCCAGACATCTGAAGTCCAACCATCCCTCTAAATTATAATGGCCACAATATTTCATAATGACCATTATTGAGTCCCCAAAGGAAAGAATGCCTTCATATTTTTGGAGACATTGGGTCTGATGTTCCTGTTCTTGGCAGCTGGTACCATATTTGCATTGAAAAATTATACCACAGCATTGATGATGGTATTTGGCCAGAAGGAGGAAAAAAATCAAACGTGTTCAAACCAGGATCATTTTTTCACTTTGTTTTATGGATTCAGTTTTGTGATGTATAGTGTTTGTAAAGTAGTTCAGTGAAAATGTACTCTGGTTTAATCTTGGCCTTGAGTTTATGCCGGCACACTGATTTAGCTAAAAACAAACAAGCAAACAAAACTTGAAAGTCATCATCCGTATTCAATCAGGCATCAATCGTTGCTTGTTGTTCCTACTCCATGATTAAATGCTGGTCTTTCTTCAATGTTCAGCCTATTCCTCTGCCCCCCTCTTCATGCTGGATTCAATTTCTTTCCTTCTGTCATGGCACTTACCACGCACCACTCTGAATTATGACTCTTGCTTTACTTTTTTCTCTTTTTAAACAGACTGGGAACTCCTCCAGGGCAGGGGCCATATCCAATATATCTTTATCTCTTCAGTAATACTTTGCTACACATATGATAGAGCTCAAGAAATCTTGTGTGAATGAATGGTCACGTGACTGGTTCCTTCACACAATTTGGGTCTTAATTCAAATACTGACTCTTCAAGAAAGACTTGCTGGATCACCCAGTGTAAAGTAGCTGTGCATCCCAGGCACAGCCTGTTCCATTCTCCTGCATCACACTGTCATCATAGAAGTTATCACTCTCTGCAGTTCTTTGCTGGGTTGTTTATTCTCTTTTTCCCCACAGAATGTGAGCTCTGTGAAAGCAAGACCTTGTAGGTCTTGACCATTGCTTTATTTCATGACATCTCCTGGCACATAATAGAACCTCAGCATAGTTTGGTTACACGATGAGTGAATTTTCCCTGTTTTTCCTGCCCTCGGTGGAAAAAGTTAGGACTGACTATACCTCTTCCTGTTTTCTGGACTGTTCTTAGCATTTTATTGGCAAGGAGAGGGCAGTTTAAATTTATTTCACAGCTTATATATTCTGTATTAATAAAAAAAAAAAAGTTGGCAGGAAATGATGCAGATGGCTTTTTTTAGAAGGATTACTGGCCACTGATGTTTAGTGTTTATAGCCGCTGGTTTGCAGTTAAATTTTCATAAGTTCTGATTGGCTGGGGAAGTCCCAGATTGTTCTGATTTTGTCTTCCCTTTTCCCCTTCTATGACTATGTCTCAATGGTCTCTTTTTCAATTCATCATCATGCTATTTCTTGCAAATATAAGTATTACCCAAAAAGCACATTATCTATCTTTTTTTCATGGAGCAGCATTTTTGCTGATAATTATTAGTGTTCTGGTTCATTCTTTAATGCATTTCCTTACATAATTTTTAAAAGCTGTATCCTGTAGATCTTCCCAAAAAAGGAGACATAAGTAATGACACTTTCTCTTTCAGCTTGATTCTTCTCATTATTCCCTCTATTTGCAGAGACAATATTTTATATATACTGCCCTTAGTGAAGGTAAAAACTTAGCTAGAGTGAACCTCACCTGAGGAATTGCTTCTAATACTAGCCATGTGCTTGGACAAGGATGATTAAACTGAGAACCATAGGCCACAGTAGAATGTGCTTCTCGGGGTCACTGGTCAGGATTTCAGAGACTCCCTGAAATTATATGTAGAATTTTGTGCTTCTCTGCAGCTTTTCTGAGAGAGGCTGTAACAGCTTTTTATCACACTTTCAATCAAGGCCATGACCCAGTAATTTAGGAGCACAGACACTTGAGTAGGAATGGTAGTCATTGAGCTGAGAGAGCTAGAACAAACTTAATTTGTTCTTTTAATCTAGCACTGCCCTCAGGCCAGTAAGTACTTACCATTGTCTAAGCACATTTGTATATTGGCTGCAATGTTTCATAGTGCTCTGCTGTGTATAATTATAGCCACATCATATGTAAAATCTAGAAAACGTTGAAAATACTGAAAACAAGAATATGACTCGCCCATTAATCCTAATGTTCAGAGATAAAATTTAATACCAGGGGTGCCAATAAAAATGTATACACATTTTAAGAGATGTTATCTATGTATTACTTTTTCTTCTCTGTGATCAGAAGTGTCTGGACACTGATGGTCACCACTTTGAGCATCTCCTATAATTAAAGAAGTCAAACATGACTTGCAATCATCCTTTGTCATCAGTATATATTGAGTATTACAATTTTAATACAGTTTTCTCCTTTTTTAAAATGTGCGTACGTTTTTGGCACCCTCTGTATTTTCTTTAGTCGTTGGATATATGATGTATGTGAATATATGTACATATATCAGCTTCTTATCAATGAGTTTATATAGTCTATGCACAGTTTTTACCCTTCTTTTCTTGTCTTATATCGTTACTCTTTTCCAGTCACTAAATATTCTTCAGTGTAATTACTTTTTTTTTTGAGTCAAAGTCTCACTCTGTCACCCAGGCTGGAGTGCAGTGACTTACTCACGGCCACTTCAGCGTCGATCTGCTGGGCTCAGGCGATCCTTCCCTCTCAACCTTCCAAGCAGTTGGAACTACAGGCGCATGCTACCATGCCTAGCAAATTTTTTGATATATTGTAGAGATGAGGTCTCACCAAGTTGCCTAGGCTGGTCTCAAATCCCCAGGCTCAGGCAATCCTCTTGCCTCGGCCTTCCAAAATTCTGGAACTACAGACTTGAGCCACCGTTCCTAGCCCTGAAATTACTTTTAATAGTGTCACAATATTTAATCTTACTGATAGAACACAACAGTCTGTTTGCTCAGTTGTCTGTTCTTAGTTAAGACTGTTTCTAGTTTTTATCTTTTTAAAATAATTCTGTGTAAATCTATTTTATATGTATCTTTATAAGACTCTCTGATTATTGTTTTTTAGTACAAACTCCTAATAACGTGTTTACTAGATAAAAGTTAGCTGTAATTTTCAAGTCCTGCATGCAGGATTATGCATTAATAGGTTTTAGAATAACAGAGAAAGCTATGGGGTCTGAGATGAAAATGTGCTCAGGAGTGCTCTTATCCTTCTTGGTGTCTAAAGACTAGTCCTGATCAAGATCTCAGTCTTTTCCTTTCATTGGCTTTCTTAATGAACTCAATCTCAATCTCTCTCTCTCTCTCTCTCTCTCTCTCTCTCTCCTCCCCCTTACCTTCTTTCTCTAAATAATATGTATGTAGATCCATGTTCCTTGCACATTATATATATATATATATTTTTTTTTTTTTGAGTTGGAGTCTCACTCTGTAGCCCAGACTGGAGTGCAGTGGCCGCTCCCAGCCACCGCAGCCTCGACCTGCTGGGCTCTGGCGATCCTTCCACTCAGCCTTCCAAGTAGCTGGAAATACAGGCACGCCCTACCACGTCGGCTAGTTTTTGATTTATTGTAGAGATGAGGTCTCGCCAACTTGCCTAGGCTGATCTTGAACCCGTGGGCTCAAACATTCCTCACACCTCAGCCTCCCAAAGTGCTGGGATTATTGGCATGAACCACCATGCTGGGATGAGATTCAGTTTTTTTGTTTTGTTTTGTTTTGTTTTTTTGAGTTGGAGTCTCACTCTGTCGCCCAGACTGGAGTGCAGTGGCTGCTCCCAGCCACCGCAGCCTCGACCTGCTGGGCTCTGGCGATCCTTCCACTCAGCCTTCCAAGTAGCTGGAAATACAGGCACGCCCTACCACGTCGGCTAGTTTTTGATTTATTGTAGAGATGAGGTCTCGCCAACTTGCCTAGGCTGATCTTGAACCCGTGGGCTCAAACATTCCTCACACCTCAGCCTCCCAAAGTGCTGGGATTATTGGCATGAACCACCATGCTGGGATGAGATTCAGTTTTTTTGTTTTGTTTTGTTTTGTTTTTTTGAGTTGGAGTCTCACTCTGTCGCCCAGACTGGAGTGCAGTGGCTGCTCCCAGCCACCGCAGCCTCGACCTGCTGGGCTCTGGCGATCCTTCCACTCAGCCTTCCAAGTAGCTGGAAATACAGGCACGCCCTACCACGTCGGCTAGTTTTTGATTTATTGTAGAGATGAGGTCTCGCCAACTTGCCTAGGCTGATCTTGAACCCGTGGGCTCAAACATTCCTCACACCTCAGCCTCCCAAAGTGCTGGGATTATTGGCATGAACCACCATGCTGGGATGAGATTCAGTTTTTTTGTTTTGTTTTGTTTTGTTTTTTTGAGTTGGAGTCTCACTCTGTCGCCCAGACTGGAGTGCAGTGGCTGCTCCCAGCCACCGCAGCCTCGACCTGCTGGGCTCTGGCGATCCTTCCACTCAGCCTTCCAAGTAGCTGGAAATACAGGCACGCCCTACCACGTCGGCTAGTTTTTGATTTATTGTAGAGATGAGGTCTCGCCAACTTGCCTAGGCTGATCTTGAACCCGTGGGCTCAAACATTCCTCACACCTCAGCCTCCCAAAGTGCTGGGATTATTGGCATGAACCACCATGCTGGGATGAGATTCAGTTTTTTTGTTTTGTTTTGTTTTGTTTTTTTGAGTTGGAGTCTCACTCTGTCGCCCAGACTGGAGTGCAGTGGCTGCTCCCAGCCACCGCAGCCTCGACCTGCTGGGCTCTGGCGATCCTTCCACTCAGCCTTCCAAGTAGCTGGAAATACAGGCACGCCCTACCACGTCGGCTAGTTTTTGATTTATTGTAGAGATGAGGTCTCGCCAACTTGCCTAGGTGGGTCTCGAATCCGCGGGCTCAGGCAATCCACTCACCTCAGCTTCCCAAAGGCACGGGATTACAGGCTGAGCCACTGAGCCCGGCTCCTTGCATACTATATTACCTGATCCAGCTCCAGTATGGTTTTCAGTATGGCATTTGCCTTGCAAAATGCTACAGAACCCCGTGTGTTAATGACATGTGGATTAGTGACGCTGCATTTGTTATGCTTAGGAGGAAATAAAAATGTTTCCATTTTTCCCCATTGTTTTCCAAATCAAAATGCTCAAATCTAGAGACTAAGTACAAAGAGGAATGAGTTATCACAATGAAAAAAATTTTAAATGATGACATAGTACAATTTTATTATTTGTAGTTTCATTTTATATGTCAGTGACTTTAGAAGATTCATCTTTTCAAAGTCCTTTGCACAGTTTTTCTTGATTCTTTCAGTTAGTGAGGTTGGGTGGCATTCTCACTTCCTTTTAAATCTGGAGAAATTAGGTACAAAGAAGTCCACTCTTTCCCAACAATTCAAAATGGCAGTGCTTGGCTTCTGTTTGGTTTCCATGATAGCCCAGCTGAACTTTCCTCCTGTTTCCCTATTTCCAGTTAGTCAGTAGGACAAGCACAAATCATAAGTAAAAGAGGGCACTTTAATAAAATTATGAACATAAACTTATGCATTCATTTTGGGGCAAAGTAGGCAACTCTTGAAGGAGGTAGAGGTAAGTGATGTTTCTAGAGATTTTAAAGTGCAATAAAATGTTCTGAATTTGCTGCATTTCCTTACTTAAAGAAGGCTCAGCCTGTAGTGTTGACTTTTGTTTACTGTGGTAGATGTGTATATGTATATGTGTATTTCCAGATAAATAAGCTTTTCTTGTTGTAGAGATATGAATTAGGTAACAAAGTAACCTGTGATCCCATGAGCCAAAGAAAATGCTGTCTTCATTTACAACTTTCTAGTTTTTGTTTCCAAATGCATATGTATTCTGTTATGTCTTTACTTTTTTCATATAAATTATTTGTGTACAACTGTGATAAAATTTCACCAAGCATAGCATTCTGCCATTTAGTTATAGTTATAGCCTTGATATTTAGAGGGAAACAGATTTTTTTTTCTTCCATTAACTGGTCAGGTCCCCGTCACTAGTAGATAATTTGCCTTTCCTGCCCCCCCCAAAGAAGCACCTTTTTAATAGGAAATTTTAGAAATTCAGGTCCCATGCTTTTCTCACTTCTGCAGATCACATGTGAACTCACACTTTGAATATACACTTTCCCGTAAAAGTTTTTTTGGGATTTCTTAAAAGTAACATTTGCTGCCTTCTAAGCTCTTAAGAGCATATGATGCCATCCATGAACTTTCTTCTGCCTCTTCTGAAAACTTCCCATCCTTACCCTGAATGGACCAGATAAGCCCATTAAGACAGGCACCATTTCTGCCCATGTGCTTTGAATGTAACACAATACACAAATTGTAGATCACAAACTTCCTGCTGCCACAGGGCACACACGGTGTTTACTTTGCCTAAGGAAAACCACTGGCATGCCATGTGGTGTGGGGTAATGCTGCTTCCTATAGCCCATCCAGCAAGGGATGGCCTGCAGTTAACTAGCTAAACACCAGCTATCTCCTGGAATTTCTAGATCTTGGAGATTTCTGCCACTTCAAACAGTGACCTTTTGAGTATTTTCTGTTAAATCTCCCAGCTGTTTTCAATCCATCTGAATAGTTTTGGGTAAAATAAATTATAAATTGTAATAAGGTTTGTTCCAGCATTCATATTTATTAGATTTTAAGATTTAATGACCATATGGGCCTAAAACAAATCTTTTGAGTTCTCTTTTTTAAAAGCAATCAAGTGCAGTCACTTGGATTTAACTACTTAAATATTAATTTGTAGTCATAACCCATTTTTGGCTCCTGGAAAAGGTGTGGCTTTTTAAAACGAAGGTTTTCAGCAACTAGCTAGCAAAGAAGAACAAATGTCTCTTTAGATTAAAAAAGGATTTTATTTGCTGTAATATATAGCTTGTTGCATAAACTGAATGGAGACCTTTCAGAATGTTCCATGGACTACTTCCTCAGAGGAAACAGACCTTAACTTGTTACCCCCACATCCTTAAAACGGGTTGGTTTTGTGCAGTTAACAGTGGAAGAGCCATTAATTAAGCTTTATTTTAAAATTAATATTTGAGCCGGGCTCTGTGGCTCAGCCTGTAATCCCGTGCTTTGGGAGGCTGAGGTGAGTGGATTGCCTGATCCCGCGGGTTCGAGACCAGCCTGGGCAACTTGGCGAGACCTCATCTCTACAATAAATCAAAAAATTAGCAGGGCGTGGTAGCTCGCACCTGTAGTTCCAGCTACTTGGAAGGCTGAGGCAGAAGGATCGCCAGAGCCCAGCAGGTCGAGGCTGCGGTGACCGGGAGCGTGCCACTGCACTCCAGTCTGGGCGACAGAGTGAGATTTCAACTCAAAAAAAAAAAAAAAAAATTAATATTTGCCTCAGTGAGATGTGAAAATGATGTTCTTGAAAAAAACAAAGTGAAAAGAATTCAAATAAGACTATAGTATCCTTAAACAAGTCCCTCTGATCCCTGACCCTTTTTGCCCCACCAGAAATGTCTCTTTTATAAATTTGGTGTGGGCATTCAAGGAATGCAAAAGCTGTGTGTGTATGTAAGTGAGTGGCTGAACACCTGTCTCATGCTGTCCCTGCCATTCTGCAGCATACTGTTTTTATTCAACATTATGTTTTGGAGGCCATCTATATTGCCACCCGTAGAGAGAGTCCATTCCTTTTAACCTCTGCAGACTGCTTTACAGATGGGCTTATCCCACGGTTTTTTTAGAACTTTCAGTTGTTTCCAGTGTTCTTTCATACCAACAATGCTGCAGTGAACATCTTTGTGAATGCACCTTTGAATGTGTGTGCAAGTGTCTCTCTATGATAGCAAACGAAAAATATCTTTTATTTTATATATTTTGTACTTAAGAGAAGGGCATTTAAGATTGGCCAGAGTCTTATAAATGATTAGCAGAGGAGTGTGGATTGAAACCATTTTCCCTGACTCTACCTACCTGGTAAAGGATTCTTCACAGATTTTTGAAGAGAGTCTTTGGGATCCTGGGCAGAGTCAAGTGCAGTAGGTGACTATGATGAAATCTTGCTTATTCCAATTGACTAAGAACGTCAGTCTGAATTAGGAGAAAATATGAATTTAAAGGCGTCATATTATATAATTTTGAAGTTTGTACAGTGACCCACACTGATATAACCCGATAAAATTCCTTAAGGGAATCATATTAATGAACCAAGAAAAGTACCTAATAATTATTTTTTAAGAATAAAGATATAGTGAAGTTCTCCAACAGTTATTATCTATCGGTAAAATATTTCTCCTACAATCTTTGTTATATTTTAATATGCTTAGCAAGTAATTTTTCCCTAGTTAGAGCAAGATAACCGTAACCACTTCCTTTCTGAATGATGTAAATTAGCCAAGGAAGGTGAAGGGAATGGATATTTGAGTAACTCCTTGTGCCAGTTACAAGGCTCTTCCACATTTTCTCTTATTTCATTATCTTAACAACCTTGTGAAATGAGTCTTACCATTTCCATTTCATAAATGGAGAAACTAAGACATTGAGGGTTCTAATGCACCTGCTCAAGGTTGGCTATCTGAGTTTGCCCGATTTGAAAGACTCTACTATATCATAGTTTCCTTAAATATGGATCACCTGTGTCTGTCTCCTGACATGTTTGTCAATACTGCAGATTCCTGGACCTCTGAGGGTGGGACCTGGGGTTCTGCATTTTTAACACGCTGCCAAGTGTTCCTTATGCCCTCCAAAGTCTGGGAGCCAGGCTGCCCAACCTAGTTGACTTCATTTTGGTGATGTGAGGAACTTCCATGCCTTTAGCACAAGCACTCCTCATCATGCCTCACTTGCAGTGGGCACATCAGCAGTACTCATCCAGGCTGCTTCCTCCTCACTCGCCCACTTCCTTTGCCTCATTACTTGTGCTGAACTTAGCATGCTCATGGTTTGACAAGTCACTTCCAGAAGCATTGAAATCATCACCCTACTTAGGAATTGCTTTCAAAAACATCTTGTAATCTCCAGTGCAACAACCTCAGATCCCAAACAAATCTTTTGCAGTTTATGCAGATGGAATCTGCATTTTGCAGTCTAACCCCTGCTCAAACAAAAATATAAAAAAAGAGGTGCAGCTTGCACAAATGATTTCTCTTGAAACATCAATATGTGCTTTATTTTTCTCTCTTGCCTCTCTTTCCCACACTGCCTAGGCGGTGATTTCCCAGAACTCTGCCCCTAATTGCTGCTGACTTTCCTAGAAATGAGGAGATCACCTTCCCTTCCAGCTCCAGCCCTTCCACTAAGGACGTGGTTTCAGGAGAGTCAGTAGATTGTATGACCACCTTTGCTTTTCTCTTTCTCCATTATTATCTTTTTTTTCTTAGCTCTGAGAAATGTTTCTGTTTCACTTCCAAATTACAGACATTCCCTCTTGAGGGTCCAGTCCCAGCTCCAGTCCTTTCCAAGAAGCTGAACAGGCGGTTGCTTGGATGACTGGCAGTCACTGAGACAGACGTGTGCTCAGGATCCAGGGGGGATCCTAGGCCAACTTGGATTTGTGTTCATATGTTATCGTTCTGTGCTGGCAAAAGAGCATCCGCCTTTGTTTTGGTGTTAAGCTCATCCAAATAAAGAAAGCATTTCCACTTTCTAAAGAAAGGCAGAGGGGTGGGGGGGAAGAAAAAAAATTTAATTTTAAACATGTACTCCTTTGGATCTAAATATATACCCCTTCCTCTGTCCTGATTGGTCCACTTCATTTGACAAGTGGATCGTGTGGAAAGGAAATATCCTGGTATTAATTGTAAGTTAAGTCTCTCTTAATCCAGAAGAGCATTTGAGATTCTGTCCAAGTGTTCAATTTCCCAGGCCGCTGAGGTCTGTGAATTTCTTTTCCCAGCCTCCAGGCTGCTGCAGTACAAGTCAGCATAGCTAATGCAGATAGATCTGCTGCCTCTCGCTCTCCTCCTCCCTCTGCTTTGATTCGATATGAACAGCCTGGTAACTCCGATGCTGGGGAGAAATCTGACATAACTCTGCAGATGGCTAGGTTGCCATGGAACACCTGGGGATTGTTCTTTAAGGAAAAGGTAACATTTATATGCTAATGATTTCTTTCCCCCTCCCCTCCTTGTTGCATTTTTTCTAGGGCTGCCAGTTCCCAAGAAGAGCCCAAAGTCGGTAAGGACTTGTCAGTTACTTGGTGCTTGTTGGGGCTGGGGGTAAGTGGTGGGGAGCTGGGTGTAGGAGGGTACACTGTCTGGCTTCACTTCACTCGATGCGTTTTAGAGTGAATGGAGGAGACAGGAGCCGGGGCTCATTTTGTTAAGTTTCTGGGGGATCTATTTGGTATAAAAGGCATTTGGGTTTGTCTTTAACTGTGAAGTGATTTGTGGGCGGGCTGCAGGAGCCAGGATAGAGAAATGCATGTTTGAAATCTTCTCTATACAAATGTGTCATACTCTCCTTTAAATGGATGAGTTTAATAGCTGTTTTAACTTGATACAAATGCTATTGTTTCCTTTGGAAGGAGGGAGAAAAAAGCTCCACCTGCTTCATGAGTAGCTTTGGTCTCAACTGGTGTTCCCAGCCGTTCACATGGCTACCCATTCTCTCCCTCAGCTTTCTTAGGCACTGGAGGATGAATTATTTACAAATTACAAAGGCTGTAGGTTTAAGGAAGAATCGCTGTGCCCTGTATATGTGACCATGCAGTATGGAACAATGTTCACTGCCCCAGCACTAAAAATAAGACATTTCCTTGCTGTGAAAATGTCCTTTGTTGTTTTGCCAGCTTTAGCAGCATTATGCTGCAGGTATAGAATTCTTTAAAAAAAAAAACAAATCAATGTTGTGCTGTCCTTTCTAATCTGGTTTCCCTGAAGATGCATTACCTAGTTGACATGTTAGCTAATAGCTTAGAGGCTATAGTGTTTTGCTTGGTGGTATGGATGTATGCTCCCGGGGCACTAATGACAAATTAAAATGCTACTTAAAAACTCAATCTGGAACTCCTGTGCCTGTGAAATTGATCTGGGTGGAAGGAGCTTCCCAATTCATTAACATAAGGATAAAAAGAGATGCTTCCATGTGGCTTAGAAGATGTTGGGGAGGGAAAATTTACAGCTTTCTGCCATCCAGGAAAGGAAAACCTTTAAAACTTTGCGACTTACGGTGCTGCAGCTGAATTCTTTCCACCTGTCTCCAAGCCTGGCAGCATGAGGCAGAAGTTTATTAAGGAAATGAGAGAGGGCGCTCCCTGCGTTCTCAAACCCCACTCCTAAGTTCTCCAAAGAGAAAAACCTGCAATAATTGATGTGCTTCTGATGGCATAGTGCCGTGGTGATTGGAACACTGACTTCAGGGCTGTTTCCCTTGTCAGTTTGTGTTAATGTCCAGGCAGAAAAGTGCTGGTTGGTGCCCACGTTGGAACATCAGAGATGCCGAAGCGTGTACATGTGCGCATGTGTGTCTTCCTATCCCTGGGTCAGAATCAGTAACCCATTCAGCCTTCAAACAAATGGAAGCAAATTCAGAAGATGTGTCTTATAAGCTTGAGTTAGCATGAGCCATCCTTTTTCTTCCCTCCGCCCCAGCCATGCGGTGTTGATACATGGACCTATTTTACACACCCCACATGGAATGGAGTCTTGTCAAGAAGCACGCTGGGGGAGACATCGTAATTTTGGACAGATAGCTTGACATCAAGTAGCAAGGTGTTCTTTCCTGTTTTGCATCCATTTAAACTCAGCATGCAAAAGAATTTTTGCGATTTATTTGCATTTTTTTCTTCCCCAGAGTGTTTTGGAATTATCTGGTGAACTCAAAGGCTATCAAACAGGTACCAAGCCTGCATTCACCAGGTCAGCTAGGAGAATCTTCAATGACAGTTAATTTTTGTAGAAGCCATGTCATTAGCAAGCAGCAAGCCAATTACTCGGGCTCCATTCCTAAGAAAAAAAGCTCTCTTAACTGCTTTGCCCAGTCTGCTGGCTCTTAATTACCACAAGCTAAGAGAGTGATATGTTGCTGGGTTAGAAAAGAATGAGCCCCCAGCTTGGGGCTTGCCCCTATCCGATTTGTCTGCCGGGACGGGGATGATGGTTTTCACAGCATCGCTGGCACACTCGGGCAGCTGCTATACAAAATTTGGGGGCTGTCAGCCAAGGTCTGCTGTTGGCTATAAAGCGTTGCTAACATCTGTGATCAGTGAGAGCTCTGTACAGGTGGGTTGAAAGCTGTTTTCCTTTCCCAGTTTGAATTTTGATGATGTTCTGCCAGAGAGACAGATGATTATGGAATTTTTGTGGTGGTATTGGAAGGAATCCGTAGGGAAGCTGGATGACCTGGTACCAGAAAGCCATTCAGGTGATGACTGATAGGGTCTGCTATGCAGGATGCTTGAGTAAAAGCATGCTGATTCTGCCTGAGCTGTGATTCACTTAAATTCAGCAGTAACACTGTGAATATGGTTTCTTTACCCAGAACTATGGTGTTCTGTTTTGTTTTGTTTTTCTTAGTGGCTCCTGACATTGTTGGCTTGCTCATGTGACCGATAGCTTCTTTTTGCCCTCATACCTTTTTTTTTTTTTTTTTTAAGGTTTTTAATAATTAAGTCGTTGGGGTTTTATTAGAACAGAAGGACTTACCTTTTTTTATCTTTTTTCTCCTCCTGGATTGTCCCTGTAGCTTACTCTTAATAAGCAGTTTCACCTACTAGTTTTAGTTTAAATGTTAAATTTGTGGTTTATATGCTCATTGGGGACAATGGCAATATCTTAATAAAATGTTACTAATTTAATACCCGGACTCCCATAGCATCAGGGATTTTTCTGCCAAATAGTCGAGACAAAAATAAGATGTCTTTGCTGTCAGATTTTAGACCTTTATGAGAAACGGATTCTGTGGCCCAACTTAATCATCCTGACTAAAAACTTATTTAACTGAGACTCTCAGTCTAAATCACACCACAAGGATCTTGTGCGTGAGAATTTAAAACTCGAAATGTCGCACCAAACCCAGAATTTTATGCCAGCCTTTGCTTATGTTTTCCTACTAATTTATTTCCCTACCGTTCCTTTCCTTGTACCCTTTCTTCATCTCTTCATCCATCCATCCATCTATTCATCCATAATCAACAAGCTAGTATTGAGAACCTGTGAAATGTCAGGTTTGGTGTGAGGCACTGGGGATACTATAATAAGTAAGATGGTCATGGTGTTCCTCTAGCAGCTTGTAAACAATCAGTTTCTTGATTGCTCCCTTCAAAGGAGGATTCATTGCCATAAAGAATCAAAATGTTTTAATGCATGCATTCTATCAGTAAATATTTATTGAGTACCTTCTATGTGCCAGACCCAGTGCCAGTATTCAACAGGCATTAAATCAGAACCCATTCCTGCTTTCATAGAACTGGGGAGAGAGAAGCAATACCCATACCAACAGGCAGATATGTCTAGACTTTCACCTCATGGGGATTGAAGTCTGAAGAGCATGTACTTTCAACAGTTTATAGAGCAGAAATGTAATATAGAACCAAGTACACACATAATGAAAATCATGCAACCCTTAATTACCGTAACCTGTAAGTCATCATGCAATGACAAGACCCAAGATTATGTGCTGCAGTTGAGCTACAGAATTCTTTGGAGTTCCTCAACAGCCTTGTCGACACCGGAAACCACAAAATGTACCATATTCACTGCGACAGAATTTTCCTAGTTACTAGAAAATCCTACGCTTAGTTTTCGTGTAGGAGGCACTGGATGGTGGGCAAGGTGGTCTCTTCAACAACCTCTTTATAGCAAGCTGCGAGATAGCAGTAGTGACAGGTTTTTATTCCACCGCCCTCTCTGTCCCCTTCTCCAGCAAGGAATGCTAAAGGAAATTGCTGAGAACTAGTCATTAAGTGGCGTGAGAGAGTGACTCCCCTTAGATAATGTGTACATTGGAGTGACCCAGCCTGCATCATTCAGTTGTAGGTACCCTGCCTCTTTTCAGCCTCTCCCAGTTGTTTGGCACCTGTCTTCCTTTTCCCTAATGACACTTGTCTGACAACCAATACGATCATCGATCCCCCCAAGGCTACAAGGAGAAGCAGTGATGAAAGTGGTCGATAGGAGAAGGAGTAGAGCCACTTAAGTCGGTCTCCTTGCCTCTCACCTCCCACAGCTCTTCCAGAGCCCTAGTCTAAGATAGACTTTGCCATTGTATCAGATTCCTTTAAGACATTCACTGTGAACCAAAATCTATTTCCATATCCAGTCAGTGCTTTCCTAACTCCTCTCGCCCTCTTTTTTTAGAAGAAATCGTTTGACTTTGACCCATAAATGATAAAAGAAACAGACAAAAAAGAAAGACCATCCTCCACTTTGACTTGAATTTGAGTCTCTGATTTTCACACAACCTTTAATGACATTGGCCTAATACCTCATCAGCACTTGGAGGTTTTCCTGTTGTCCATGTAAATCGCTGCAGTGGCCTTCGGTCTTGGCAGATAAGTGAACTGTAAATAATTTTGCTTTAAAATGGATCGATTTGTCATTTTTAAGCCACATGAATTCTTTTCATCATTTAAGCTCCTAAGTGCTGTCTGTATTCATTTGCTCTTCAGAGCAAATATTTTCAGTTCACTTTATAAGTACCTCAATTTTGAAATCATTCTGTGAAATACTGTTGAGTTGATTTTTTACCCCCCATTTCCATTTATAAAAGCCACTCCATCTTCCCAGTTACCCTGGCCTGACAGTAGTATGGAAATCATTCATTTCAAGGAGTTTTATTTTAAAAGGTCTTGTAATACAGGTTCCTGGCCAGTTGTGGCCAAGGACCTTGATGAAGTTTTAAAAATTGAACCTATTTTTTTTCTTCCTAGTTGGCTGTGATTTGAGACTCAGAAATAAAAGTCTTAATTCAAAAGTATCAGTACAGTGACAGCAGTTAGCACTGGAAATCTCCCTCTCAGTGTATTTCCAACCAGTTACTCAAGCCAGCAACAACCATTAGGGGTAGATACCCTTGTTTCCAGGTGGTGGTTGTCATTCTCCTCCCCCTCCTCCTCCCGCTTCTCCTCCTCATTCTTATTCTCTTCAACCTGTCAGCAATGCCTATTGAATTTGGCACCAAAGTGTCTTTGACCTCACTTGTCCCTCTCCTTTGTCACTACTGCTTACCCTATTATAAACCACCTCAGGTCCCTCATGTGGCCTGCAGCAGTGGCCTCCTGACTGACCTCTCCACATTCAGTCCTCTTCCCTACCAATCCATTCACCACCCAGTATAGAGACCAAACTTTCCGGAAATATGTTGACCCTGGTTACATCCCCACTTAGAATTCATTAATGAACTCCCCTGCTTGAACTAAAGTGAAACCTAAACTCCTTACTGTCCCCCACAAGGCTTTTGCATTGTGTAACCTCCCACTTCCTCTCAGGCCACCCCAGTCCCTTTGCTGTACCACACTAGCCTTTCTGTTCTTCAAACAGAACAAGCTCATTTTTGCCTTGGGGACTTAGTATATCCTCTTTCCATCAATGGACTGTTCTTCCAGGGTCATCTCTTTACCACATTTCTAAAGGACATTGCAGTATGTTGTTATCAATATATTATGAATATTTGGTTAATATCCATCTACACACACACACACACACACACACACACACACACACACACACTCAGATATAAATTTCAGAAGCTCAGGTACCATTTTTTTCTTATTTATACATTGTATCCCTCAGTATCTGGCACATAGTAGGTGATCAGTATGAATTTATTGGATGAGTAAATAAAGATATTGCAGGTAGTCACTCAGGAAGGCCTGTACTGAATGTCCCACCATTGGTATACTAGGCGTTTCCATCCATCCATGTTCTTAGTATACATGGGGTTCCAGGTTCCTTTAATGGACTTGAAAGTGTACTTTTAACTATAGTACTTGTCTTCAGGATAGTGTCTCACCTAGAAAAATGAGGTGAAAGACAATCACATTTGATGCGAATCTGATCCTGTGCTATAAGTAGTTCAGAAGTGAATGTATTCTCATGCACCAGGTCTTCTGGGAAGTAATCCAGACGCTGAGAAGGCATACAAGTTGACTTTAATTTGGGAGATATATAAACATGGTTTTTCTCCTGGATAATTCTGAGCTCTAACCAGATAGAGAACAACACTGTAGCTAATTAGCATGCTTCCAGAAAATAAAAAGGCATAGTTTGAACTCCCCCACTCTGACCCCCCCCCCCACACACACACGGAGCATAGATTTTAAAAACCCAGAGTGCCGACAAGATATTAAATACACAATGCATCTTCAAATTAATGAGTTTTCATAATTGAACTTGAAAAGGAACATAGAGTGAGGTTAAGTCTCATCGGGGGAAAATCCAAAAAGCTTCCAGATTATTGTGTATTTAGCCCATTAGTATGCCATTATATATGCCAGTTAGTGATAGCCAAGTGGTGACACACTTTTTAGAGCACATTCTCAGGATGCTCCTTCACTTTTATTTTCCAAATTGAGGGATAAAGTTTAGATGGCATTTAAAAGGGACTCAGAGGTGCAGTTTGACTGGGAGGCAGTTTTGCAAACTCATTCCAGATTGTATCTGTCATTTTGTGTTAAATTGGACTTAAATGAGTCATTTATTGGGGAGGTGAGAAAGGGTGTTATAATTTGGGAAATGGCCCAAGCATTTCCAGTAGACTTTATTTGCACACTCTGTTTATGGTTTGAAGCCATCTCTCCAGTTAAATTTAAGAGATCTAGATTGCCCATGTCAGAGATTTGTTATAGTGGCCCAGACATCAGAGTGTCTCAGAAGCCCATGGCATGACATGTCAAATCTGTGCACACACATGTGTGGATATGTATGTATAAAAGCACATAGGCATTTTCTGTGGGAGAAAGGTCTAGCACTTTTTCTCTCAGTAGGTCAGAGTTGCCAAAAGGATACTTTTCTTCAGTTCGGGAAGAGGGATCAAGTGAAAGAGGTTCGAGTTATGTTTGGGGGATAACGACCCAGAAGGATAACTGGACAGGGACTGCACAGTTAGCCCTCAAAGAAGAAGCATGTGAACAAAGCCCTCAGGCTATCCTGCAGTATTTGAGCCTTTGTGAAGAATAGTTCCAATACAAAGGAGACTGAAGGCTTTCAGGGTTAGACTTACTTTAACTGTGAAATAAATTTAGTGTTGATGGGCCAACCCTACAATCTGTCGTCTATTATTCATTTGAGTGACCAAGAGAGGGTGAGCATTTGAAGGGAGACATGTAACTCTCAGGTCAAACTCAGAGGTCCATTGTTGAATTATTTGCTTTTACATTTAAAATATCTTTTCCCCTCAGAGGTGAACAAAAACAAAACATTGCTAAAATGTGGAAAAAAATAGACAGTAATGATTCCCATTAATTC
Organism: Carlito syrichta; assembly: GCF_000164805.1. Taxonomy (NCBI): domain Eukaryota; kingdom Metazoa; phylum Chordata; class Mammalia; order Primates; family Tarsiidae; genus Carlito; species Carlito syrichta. The sequence goes on from NW_007259586.1 coordinate 2,139,043, forward strand.
TGTTTACCAAGGTTCATTTCAGTAACTTTAAATTTTGTCTTGATTATAAAATGTATTCTCTGTGCATTATAGAAATGAAAAAGTAGGTAATCCAGGAAAGTATAAAGATAAGAGGAGGCCAGACGTGGTGACTTAGCCTATAATCCCAGTACTTTGGGAGGCCGAGGCGAGAGGACTACCTGATCCCAGGGGTTCGAGACCAGCCTGGGCAACTTGGTGAGACTTTGTCTCTACAATAAATAACAAAAACTAGCCAGGCGTGGTGGCATGCATCTGTAGTTTCAGCTACTTGGAAGGCTGAGACGGAAGGATCGCCTGAGCCCAGCAGGTCAAGGCTGCGGCATGAGCATGCCACTGCAATCCAGCCTGGGCGACAAGAGTGAGACTCCAACTCAAAAGAAAAGAAGGGAAAAACCCACCCATAATTCCATTTTTAATGCACTCTAATGTGTGCTCACATCAGAAATGAGCTGATGCAATATATAAGTTTGCTTATGATCTAGAACCTTGTAAAGATCACACTGAAGAGGAAAAAAAAATCCCATGTACATGCAAAAGAGAATGGGTGTGCTGTCTATTGTTAACCTTTTCTGACTATGGAGATTTTCAGCATGTCTCCCTAGGAAGCTGGAGGTCTTGCCCTTCTGGGGCAGAAATTGGATTCCTGGCCCTGGGAGCTGAGTTTATGTTGTGGAAGACACTGCTGGAAGTTGGCAAGGCCAGGTTCTATTTCAAGTCTTTGGAACACTAATCCATCCAGATCTGAGCTGAACACTTTTGAGCCTCAAAAAGAGAACAATGGTGACATGGAGTTGTTATGGTGTTTGTTCCCTCCCAATTGCCACTGTGTATTCCTGGCATCTTCACTCGTATTTGTTTTCCCCCTTGAATGTGAGTGAATCAAGCCTCTCATACAGTTTCACAAGACCTATATGCTAGTTTAGAATATGGTCCTCAAATTTCTCCCAAAGGCACACCAAGTATAATTTTAAATGCTCTATCTTACTTTCATTAAATACATGCCCAATTTTTCTAAACTTCGAATCCTTGCCAAAACCTATATTCAGATCTGTAGTAGTAAAGAACAAATGAAGTTTTTGCCATCCTGGGGCTTTTTTCAGATACTTGTTTCAAAGCAGGAGCTGAAAGGAGAGAAGGTGGAGGGACCCAAGAATTGAGTGAAAAGACCTTGAAAATTTCCAGCAGCCTTCCAGGGGAGTGAAAGATGGAGGATACCTGGGGAGACAACAAGGAAGAACTATCTTGTTAGGATTGATTATAACACCTGCTGGAAGATTTGGATGCTATAAAAGACTTTAAGGAACTGGAATGCTTGAGGTCACTGTTCTTAGAATCTGCTTTAGAACTGAGCTGTACAGGATCTACGAGCGAGAATGGAGATGCCCTTCCTGTCCTCTACCACTGTACAGTGCTCTCAGGCAGCTGAATATAGTGACCTGGTGTCTGTTACGTTGGAGGCAGGATTCTTATTTTGAATGGGGGAGCCTAAACACCTGTAGTTACCACGGTCTTTCACTGGAAAAAATAAGAACTAAAATTATTTTATTTCCCACCCAGTATTTTCCCTTCCATTAGATTCTGTTCCTTATTCATTTGGTATTGGAACAGAGCATTTCATAAAATGGGAAGGGTCTCTGCTGAGCAGGTTTTGAAGAACAAGGACTTGCTTATCCCATGGAAGTTTAAATGGAGCTCTTCCCTTTTGAATAGTACTTGGACTTTGGACATGTTGCAAGTCTAAGAAGGCTAACCCTCAGAGGTCAACCCCTATATAAAGTTTGATCTTGGTTTTCAACCAACAGTACTGCTGGCAGAGGTGAAATGTAAAGGCCTGCAAAATTGATTTGCCAAGAATTATGTAAGTTCTTCCTAGGATAGCAATTTAGATATATATAAGAAGCAGTATATACATAATGCTAGGCATGATTTTTGAAAGATCTGATCTCTGTTTTTTTATGGTCTAAAAGAACTGATAGCAAACCCTTAGAGAAAAATTGGGTGTTTTTTTATTAAAAGATGCAAGACATGGAGTCCCAAGGAGCATTTTTAGCCCTGATTGTATTTCTTCTGGATATTACAGCCTTACAGGTAAACTACTCATGGTATTTTGTGTCACATATTTTTGTGAAAAAGTAAGGACATTAAAAGTGATACATCTTGCAATAAATGAACCCACTGTCTTAGCTGACAACCTATGGTGAATATTGGATTTGTTTTCCGCTACAGCCCAGAAAGCAGTATGGTTTGTGATTATGTCTTTCTATCTGGCCCGCCCCCGATCTGTCTGCCAATCACCTAGGGATTTATCTGCATTCTGCCTTAGCTGGAGACAGGTGGGAGCCAAAATGTTGTTGATGTATTTATGTATGTGTATGCAGAAATGCTGAGCAAAGACAGTCTGGTGGGAAACACCCACTCAGAGAACCAGTCATAATCTTCTCTTCCTGCCCTTCTCACTTGCTTCCTTTCAGCAACCACTGGAAAGGAAAGACAGCCAGAATAGTTCTCAGCACAGTGTTTCCAGCCACCGCAGCCTGCACACGGCATCCCCAAGCCACAGTACACAGGTGCTCCCCGAGTTCCCACCTGCAGAGGCCCCAGCTCCAGATCAAACTGACAACTCTGGCCAGAAAAAACCAGATCCTTTTAAAATCTGGGCCCAGTCCAGGAGCATGTATGAAAACCGACGTGAGTAACATCCTGCCCATTGCCCACCCTCCCCCCCAGACCCCTTCTCAGGGCTCCAGCATTCTCTCCAGGCTTATTGAAAGTAGCAAAGTTTCAGTGTAAACTGGATAAAGGTGAATCAGAGTGAGAGGAAAAGGTGTCTCTGAGTGTGTACACTCTGCCAGCTGTTCACGGAGGCTCCTTGGTGTTTTCAGTCCATGGAGAGGATGGAAATGGGTAGTCATCAAGTAAATGTCCTGGATAAAAATGGAGAGGTTTTTTTAATCCTTTTGGTTAAAAGAAGTAGCAGATAAGAGCTGCTGTCTCATTAATTCTTCCCTGAGTGGAGATTGTGACGTGCTATGAGCTCACATCTTGTGAAACAGATCTGATATGCAGTAGAACATAAATATGACTGGTTCAGATTGTAGGGGTAATGAGGAGAAATTAAATGCATTCTTAGTGGTCTCTTGGTTTTAAAAAATACTGGTAATTTTTTAATGCTTATCAGCCGTTCTAAACATTCCCCTCAGAAGAAAAAACAGCAGTAAGTGGTTTGAGCCTTAATTATTTATACAGTGGTTAAGTGTGTTCTTTTAGCTTTACCTTTTCTATAAATATGAGCTAGCGATGGTATACTTTAACTTCTTGACTCTTAGAAACCTAATTCCTCTTCATATTTAGTGTTTTTACTTTTTATTATAAAGTGACTACTCACCATAATAATATTCATTTATCTTACCAATGAAGGTTTCTAAAATGCTTTACTTTTAGTTGTTACAGACTGGCTTTTTTTTTTTTGCTGTTTCCTGATATTTTCTCTTGGTCTAACTGGTCAGGATGTAGCAACTATGAAGTACACATATCTTGTTTTCTCTTTCTGGATTGAGCTAGGAGAGAATGTGTCATGACAGTAGATGTTGCATTTGTTGAAGGATCTGAGAGAAACTGGATGAGCAAAGATAATAATTTATCTCATCCTCCTCGTGCCTGCTTCCCCTCAGCCAGGTTTCATTCTCAGCTACTACTATGGTCACCTCTTAGCAGAGCCTCCCACCAAGAGTTGTGGTAAAGAGGTTGTATGGGGAGCAGGGGGCACCCCAGCCTCTTGCCCGCTGCTCAGACTTGTCCGTACTGTGTTTCCTTTGCTAGCTAAGACACGTGTTGGGAGACTTCAGCTCCTCTGTAACCCAAACAAACGGAGGAATGAGGCCAGCATCCCTGTGTGAGGATGCAAGTTAGCCATTCCGCTAGGTGAAACTCAGCAGTGGGGGCACAGGCAAGCCTGGAACCTCGCTGATGATTAAATTCTTCAGGTGATCAAAATCACTCAGAGCTTCCTCCATCATCTTCCTCCTCAAGGGAGAAATATCACTGCCTTCTCTTACTACAGCAGCTTGTGGAATTAAGTAGGTTGTTTTGGCTAAGCGTCCACGCTGCTGACAAAAGCCAGCTAATTTGAGAAGGGACTTATTTAGTCCCTAGACTAGAAAGGCACCCCTAAAGTACCCTTGAGGCCAGGCAGAAGGAAATGAAGTTCCATTTGAAATATCCTTCACACACAGTAGATGCTCTGTCCTCACTGTGTTTCCTCACTCACCATAATGATTTCAGTGGGGAAAACCACGTGGTCTAAAAAGGAACATTCTCACATTCCCTCCACATACTCTGTAACCATGCGGCTCCTCCAGCCAATGACCCGACTTCAGTTAACATTGAGATATTGCTTTACTGACCATGTGCCTGCTTTCCTCAATACAGTACACATTAATGATTGAGCTTCCTGTATGAATCTTTTTTTGTGATCAAATGAATCATGTTCTGAAGAGCTGGCAGGGACAGCATGGATTGACGGGACCATTCTAATGTATCTGCTTAATAGGAGGCTCTCATTTAAATGCACATTTTCATACTGGTGGAAGCAAAATTTCTTATGAATTTGGTACTTGATCCAATTTTTAAAAAAGTTTTCACCAGGAAAAAAAGAAGAATATGTGATGTGGCCATGACCAGCTGCTATAAGCATTGACATTGTTTAGGTAAAAGCCAGATTGAAATATTTGGAATGGTACCAGTTTTGTTCCTTGACTTTGTTTTACATCTAAGGAATCGGATATAGGAGTGCAAATGAGAATCCATTTCTTTTTGGTGATTGGAGGCTTTGTAACTGAGTGATGGTAGCAACCTAATTGATGTTAAGAGTCACATGAATTTCTTCCTCAATACTAAATGAGGATAATGAGGAGACTTCCCCTTCCCCCATGGTAATTATTTGATATCTGTCACAGATTTTTCTTCTTTTCACAGTACCTAGGAATGAACCTGCATCTATCTTGTCTTTGAATTGTATTCCCTTTATCCAAAAACAGTGTCTGCCATTCCCCTAGATTGTTTTGTATCTTTTCTTTTAGGAGAAAAAAAAGTGTCTAGCTTTGTTAGATGTGATTCCCCATCCTCTCTCTCCAAGACACAGCAAAATGAGCAAAGTCCTCCAGGAAAAATAGGAAAATTGAAATCTGCAGCAGCACCTTTGCTATACCATATTATCTTCTTTTTGTTGAAAATATATTTTTCTTACCTCTTAATTTATTGTTAAGGTCTATGTGAAGATTAACACAATCTCAGACTGCATTCCTTCGCATGTCCTGCACATTTTGCAGTATACCATATTTTTGATATGGCCATTTCTCAAAATAGTGTCAGAATGGATCAATCTGAATTACAGATGTGCTAATGAATCCCTTTGAAGGGTTTCAGTGTTTAATTAAAAACAAGGACAAGCATCGAAATTCTTTAAAAACCATGTTGCCTGCTTTTTATTTTTTCTAGATAATATACAAAGTGTGCATGTCTTTAAAGGTGACGATACAATCTTTTTAGTAAATGTTCAGGAAAGTATTCAGCTAGTATCCAGTAGCATTTTCTACTGGAGAAATTCTAAAGCTTGTCATTGAAACTTTGCCTGTTCACAATATAGTTTGGAAGAAAAAAGTTCAAAGCTATTATATGAAGCAACATTGTAAGTCTGTCTGCTTTGGAGAGACATGCTTGCTAGTTTGAAATTGGTGGATGACCCCCTTTATCCTAATGAGTTTAAGGAGCCTGGGTATACCTCCAGATTTTAAGGACTATTATGACAGTTCCTATTTGTGTCTTTGTTCATATTTTGGATCCAATGATTTGCACTTCTAAACCTAAGATTATTCTAGTTTGAACTGCCTACAGTTTATCTGAACAGATATTAGTATAAGAATGAATTTCATCAGGGACTTGGTATTTCTTTAAATAAATGCTGTAGTGTAGCAGTAGCAAAAATATGCTTAAATTTCTCAAAAAGCAATAAGGATTTAGATAAACCTTTATGATATGACTGAAACAAGGCCATTTGAGAATGTGTACTTTAGGGTATAATTAAATATGGAAGTGTAAGATGGTGACGGGAGTTATAGGAAACCCTCCATGGTGCAATTGTAGATTCTAGCTTTTGGACAAGTAAAGCGTGGGGGAAAAAAGAAAGAAAAAATGGACTCAAACTGCAGTCCTTTGAAATCCATAGCAGCCATGACCTTTATTGTGAAAGCTGAACTGCCTGTTCCTTATCAATCAAAACTAAATTAAAATGAACTAAGAGAAAGAACATACATTAAGCTTTGCAAAATTGTGAAATTAATATTCCAGCCATGTCACCTTCGCCTGCATCGGGATTGAGCAAGGGTGAAAGAGAGAGAGAGATCAATTCCACGAATTTTGGAGAATGTCAGAGTAAGGATCTGCTGAAAACTTTTGTCTCTCCATTATTATTCATCCTGTTTGATGTTCCCATTGGTCTGGGGGCCTGGGGAGAAGTTCAGAACAGAGAGGGAAGGAAAAAGTAGCACCAAGGAAAGTGCTTTGGCGCTCTTGTTGACCAAACACAAACCAAAGACGAGATGAAGTACAAAGTGATGTGCATGTCTTTGCCAGGTCTGGAAATGTGTGTCTGTAGTAATGGAGACATCAGGAGGCTGCTCTACAAACCTGGTGATTCCATTCTTTCTAGTTATCAAAGGAAGTCTTTTGACTGCTTTATTGAGTTGTCACTAGAATTACCAAAAGGAGACTAACTGCAGAAACTCTTCCCTACACAAGGGCTTCAACATGAAAACCGGAGAGGTTTTTCTTAGCCCTATTTGATTTAGCCACACTAAAAAAAAAAAGTGATATTAATAGAAAAATGTCCCTACCCATTGTCTCATAAAAACTTAATTCTAATAAAATCTGCTTGAACTAAAGAAGAAAACAAACATGTGGGGGGAGTAGTTTAGAAACCTCAATGCCTCTGTGAAGAAGTGACAGAACATAGAGAGGAGAAAAATGTTATAATCCCTTAATATATTTAAATACTGATTTATCACCAAAGAGACATATTTGGGTAATTGACATTTAGTTGGTGAAAGAGCAAAATTGCTAAAATGCTAACATTAAAGTATCTAAAGACTTTCTTTGTGACTTGTCTGTGTGTTGGTGTTCGTATCTGTTTTCTGGCTCATCGTTATGTCTTTGCCAACCCTAGTGTCAGTGAGCACCTTTCTTCTCAACAGAAAACTCTTTAAATAAGATTGCCATTTTCCCATTGATTCTCAGAAGAAAAGTGTTTCCCCTTTATGGACTAAACTGTGTGATAAGCCTAAGTCTATTGGCCGCATCCTCCATGCCACCTCACTCACACCTAAATGAGCAACAGTAGGCAGAAACTTGCCACATTTGGTGTCACCGTAGGATGGGCAAGTTCTGGTGTTAAATGATACTGCGAAAAAAGTGGCTCCAGGCTGGCCATCTCTGCAGAGGCCCTTTCATTGTTTGTAGAAAGGCCACACACTCAGCAGATCTAAAACAGACTCTGTCAGGAACCCAGTGCTGGCTGGAAAGCACCAGTGGTCTATTTTGGTAGTAATCCTCCTGCTTGAATGAACCAAAGATGGAGACACAACTTGATTTAATTTGTTGTTTCAATAAGGCTATTACAACAAATATACTTTAGCCAGCTACTCAGAAAGAAAGAAGATATTGTTACCTTAGCATGCTCAATAAAATATTACTCTCAAATGGTGTTTATGGGAGTCCCATGCTATAGTTCAGCTCTGTGGCCCATGGTGCTTTGCTGCAGCTTAGCCTCAGCAATTATAACAAGAAAAAAAGAAAGCTGTGGATAAAAAGCATCCTTTTAAAGCCATGACATTAAGATAGCTCAAGCAGACATATCAGATTCAAACCCCTCTTACTTGTACTTATTGTTCAACTGGTTTCTTCTCTCAATGTAGTCACCCACTATACATTATAAGCTTGTGGATAAGTCTCTGAAAGGGGACATCTCTGGCCAACTTGATATCTAAATATCAACGTTCTTCCCTTTTTCATTGTACAAAATTGGAGAAAATAAGAGTTAAATTCTCAGGAATACACACTTCTTTAACTCAAAATTTAGTTAATTAAATAAACCAGAAATTATGTATAACAGCGTTTGAAAATCTCCTTCAAGCTTTACTACAACTGAATTATATTTTTTCTGTTTTCATACAATATATGTCATTTTATGGGTCATAAATACTCTGTGTATTCATTAAAACATTAAATAAGAATTAAATACAAATAATCCTTTTTAATTATAATACCTTAGTGAAATAACAGTGGTATTAATATATACAACAATTTCATTTACAGTAAGCATTATCTTTTGGAAGTTTCTTTTTAAAAAACAGAGATTTTGTGTTAAAAGTTATTGAGTAATAAAGTAATACAATGTTGAACTATCATAGGTAAATTCTAGAGTAAAGCAATCCTATTACCAATGAAATATGATTCATTAATGTAGAACTTTTTTGTAGTCACCACTGATCGTAAGAATATGGAAGGCTGGCTACTTTTTGGTAATAGTGTTGAAATCCAAGTAAACTTTGTTTATCCCTTAGTATTTGCTGAGGATTAATTCAGCAGGATACCAAAAAGGATATCAACTCCCTGTGGATACTCAAGTCCCTGATATAAAATGATATAGTATTTGCATGTAATGTACATTCTTCCTATATGCTTTAAATCATCTCTAGATTACTTATGATGCCTAACACAACAGAAATGCTGTGTAATAGTTATTATGCAACATTGTCCAACGAATAACCACAAGAAAAAAAAAAGGTTATCCTTGCTTGGTACAGACACAACCATCATAGGCCTGACTACATTTTCTACCCACGGTTGGTTGAATCCAAGAATGCAGAACCTGCAGAGGTGGGGGGCCAACTGTATTTGGAAATATTAGTAGGCTTAAGAGTGATTTTTTTGACCAAAAAATGACCTAACAAATCATTTAGATGTTAAGTGATCAAGACATTTAACATCTAAATGATTTGATTATTTTAAGGAAGAAAAAAATGTGACTTAAAGATAAATTAGAAACTCTTTTTAAACCAAGCTGTTCTCTTTCATCCTCTAGTTGATAAAACATCTGCTGGCTTAACAAGACTTCTCAATCCTTCAAGCCAGCTTCAGAGGTTACTCTGACTTAGATGAGTTCTGTTCTCGGATATGACACCGACTTTGTGGCGTGGCACATAATAGTTTTAATTTACTTATTTCACCTTGCAAAAATAATAAGTAAAGTAGTTAATGCTGACTTCTGCGTAGTAGGGGATAATGGCTTGGACTTGGTTAGGGATTATCAAACAGTGATTAGTCCTTTGAAAAACTTGAGGGCTCAGTGACGCTTCCCTCTGTTGACTTTGACCCCCGTGTCCTCTGTTATTTTACTTGTCCAGGTTATTTTGTTCCCTTGCCTATATTGGAAAGCTTTCCTTTGCTGAAGTACCACCATACTTGGTCCTATAATTGTGTTTATTTTAAGGGTATGATAGCTTTTATCAGCAAAATAATCTCTTCCTTCTCCCCTCCCTGCAGTTCCAGATTACCAGGAACAGGACATCTTCCTCTGGAGAAAAGAGACTGGATTTGGATTTAGGATTCTGGGTGGAAATGAACCAGGGGAACCTGTGAGTCTTTTGCTTGCCTGCCTCTCTGCTTAGCATTTTTTTAAGACTTCAAAGCACATCGACGACAGTGACAAATTGCCAAAATTGAGTCCAGCTAGATGCAACACTGACTCTTTCATCTTGACAGTGTGAGGTTTTTTCACTGGATTTTGTGGAGCTCTCTTTGTATTGAGGAAGAAGGAACTACTCCTTTCTAAAAAGTTTGTGTGAGTGTTTGTGAAAAGTGTCAGCTGCAGCCTCTGGAGACCCCCCAAAGGAAAAGAAAACAGAAAGAAAAATAGCATAGGCATCAGCCAATAAAACAATGGCCCGGGCCTTCTGGCCAATTCTGATCCAGCAGTGCCTGTCAGCAAATAGTGGACTTTATGTATTGAGTAACTGGTACACGTAGAATACTTCACAAGAGATTAGAAAAAGTAGGACTCCTGTCTTTACAAAAGTAGAGATAGAACCCTAGACAAGGAACAGGAGACATTTAACCTCCCTGGGCTACAGTTTCCTCAGCCTTAGAATAAGTTTAGTATAATGTCATAAAACTATTTTGAAGGGAGAAAAGAGAACTAGAGATGAGTGTTGTAAATTTCTTTGTGATAATAGCAGCTATTTATTGCTAGGTACTGTGCTAAAGACTCTTAACATACAGTCTCTCATTGATCCATCAAACCAATGAGTTGATCCTTAGTTTTCAAATCAGAAAGTAAAGACACAGGCTGGATGCAGTGCTGAACTTCCCAGCAGGGGTTTTGGGAGATTGAGGTAGGAGGATGATTTGAGGCCAGGAGCTCAAGACCAGCCTGGGCAACAGAGCAAGACCTCATCTCTACAAAAATTAAAAAATTAGCTGGGCGTGGCGGCATGTGCCAGCCACTGTGCTACTTAGGGGGCTGAGGCAGGAAGATCACTTGAGCTCAGGAGTTTGAGGCTGCAGTGAACTCTGATCATGTCGCTGCACTCTAGCCTAGGCAACAGAGCAAAACCCTGTCTCTGAAAAATTAAAAAAGACAGAAAGGTTAATTAACTTGCCCAAGGTCACAGAGCTACTAAATGGAAGGACTGACAAAGGTGTGACTCTGCAGTCCCATATGCTTAACAACCATTTCGTCAGAGTTTTTGTAAACTATAAATGCCATGTAAACATTATTATCTACTGAGAATGCAAGGCAGGCACTAATATTTTAACCAAAGTCTCATGAATGGCAAATGTAACAGCAAGATGCTGAATATAAAGACTTGTCTGCTTTCAGCAGAAATAGGGGTGTTCAACCAGACTTCGGTCATTTGTTCATTTAACAATATTTATTGCACATTCCCTATTGCTAGGCATAGTGCTGGACCCTTAAAGCAAAATAATGGTAACATTTCAATTAGCAGAGTTTTATGAAAGGAGGGTTTTTAGAAGTAGATAGGAAAGAAGAAAGGGTTTTATAGATGAGGGGAGTAAAGGGATTTATTATCTGCAAAGGGGAAAAAGAAAGAATAGTCATCAGTAGGCCACAGATGAATGAATGTCAAAGAACCAAGGAAGAAATAGTTACTTTTTCTAGCACAATGTCTTGTACACAGTCGGTGCTCAATAAATGTTTGTGGCATGAATATAGACATGAATGAATGAATGAATGGATTTTTTTTCCTGGAGATGTGAAGTCAGGGTATAGTAGTAAACCTAGAGACCAGTGTTTTATCCATCATCCCGTTACTCAACAGATTTATATTGGCCACATTGTACCACTGGGTGCTGCTGACACCGACAGCCGCCTGAGGTCTGGAGATGAATTAATCTGTGTGGATGGGACACCAGTAATCGGAAAGTCACACCAGCTTGTAGTCCAGCTTATGCAACAGGCTGCCAAGCAAGGCCACGTCAATCTCACCGTGCGGCGTAAAGTGGTTTTTGCTGGTATGTTTTTCATTCATTCTTTCAAACAGTGCATTGTCTTGTCACCTTATTCACAGAAAAGGCCTCCTTCCTGTGTCTGCTTCCTCCAGCATCTATTTTAGCAAATGTTTGCAAATGTGATCACGCTCAGCATTTCCAGATGGTTTGCTTCTCTCAAACTCTGCAAAAGTACTGTCATTCTAAAGTACTTTAATGTGCCATTTGCATATGTTCAACAAAGGCTTCCAGGAGAAGGCTAGTTGAATATATATGTTACCTTCCTCCCAGCCCCTTGCAAACCAGAATTTAGCTGTCTTCTTTAGTTGATGATAATCCTCAGCAAAGAAAGGTCATTATGATTAAAGTCAGAAGAGTTGTAGCTGCATATGATGAGAACCAAAATCAGTTTTGTGCTTCAAAATAAGCTCATTAAAAAGAATGATTTCTTGCTCTGTTGTTGACTGTCATATGTAGTAAACCAAGATTTGTTTTTTTCTTTTTATAAGAAAGTTGTAAAGCTGGCCAGTTCTAGACCATCTTTGATTCCTTCTTCCTGCCTGCAGGCTTTGAATGTTAGTTCTCAAAATACTACATTTCCTTTCAGGCTCAGCTCAAATATAACCCTCTTCCCTTGGAAATTCCCCCCTTCCTCCAACTGCCTTCAGATTTTAGGTTTCCCCTCGCCATTCTTGTGACTCATGGTTTACATCTCCATGAGAATCTGCCATTTTGAGGCAGCTCACTGTGTTAGTGTCTGTCCTTTCCAGGACTTGCCAGCTTCCTGAAAGCACACAACTTGGTGGTTCATCTTTCTATGCAGACCCTACCTCAAAATTAAGATGGACCCCAGAATGCAGAAGAGGCAGATTAAGGGTTGTGTAAATTGAATTACTGAAGAAATATGGCATGAAATATTTTGAATTCTCCATAGCGTTAATATTAGTGATATCAGATAAAATTAATTGGTACTTTGTTTTTTTAAAAAACTAGTGTAGCCCATTTAAAATGGTATATAATTAATTACAGAATTAAGATGTTAAATTCTAGTGTAAGAGTCCTGCCTACTGCAGACATGGAAAGCAGTGTTAATCAGCCATAGATTATGTCCCTAGAGCTCATTTATGGCTTCAAAATCCTCCTTAGCTTAGTATTCCATGCAGCTCAGAGGAATCAGCTAGAAATTGGTTTTTGAGATGAGGTGAAAACTGACTCCCTTGGCCCAAAGAGAAATAGTGATTTGTTTGTTTGTTTGTTTCAGGTTTATTTCTAAAATTTGAAATATTTTGGGTGTTTAGGTCTATGTAAAAGACATGTTAAATCCACGAAGAGACATTGTGCCCAGCAAAATAAGCCAGTCACGTGAAGACAAATACTGCATGATTCTCTTTATTTGAAATACCTAGAGTAGACAAATTTGTAGAAACAGAAAGCAGATTGGTGGTTGCCCGGGGCTAGGGGAGGTGGAAATGAGTAGTTAGTGTTTAGTGAGTACAGTTTCAGCTTGGGAAGATGACAGAGTTCTTAAGATGGATGATGCTGATGGTTGCACAACAATGTGGATGCACTTAATGCCACTCTGCTGTACACTTGAAAATGGTGAAAAAGGTATGTTATGCATATTTTTTTCACAATAAAAAAAATCTATGAAAAGAGAAGCTTTCATGAATAAATATAGTCTTATCCAAAACTTGGACACGACACACATTTTGATTTCGGCATCGGTAGTCCCATCTACTATCCTGGCTATTTGGGAGTGATTTACCTCATTATCTGACAGTAAAACTGGAGTGGTGACTAAATTTGGAAGGAGGCCAGTGTATCCAGTTCCGTGATCAGAGTGTAGATATTGACCCCCAGAAGCTGGGAAGGAAGCTCTCAATTCCTTTCACACGTGCTTCCCTTTGTCCCACATATGGTAGGTAGCCTTAATGGTACAGTTTTCTATAGTCTCTTGTCTGATGGAAAAACCAACAGCTGAGCAGAAATGTGAGTTAAAGGTAATAATTATATGAATGAGCAGCTAAAGTTGTATCTATAAAGCAAAGATGGCAGTCCTCACCGGTGTGGCCCACACCTAAGCTTAGTCTACCTTTCCTTTGTGCAATGGGAAAGTGTTTCAGAGCAGGATGATCTTACCACACACTTGAATCTGAATGCGGATGTATGTGATCTGCTATAAAGAATACATGATCTGGCAGTCCTATTTGGGATTTATGTGGTGGGATCAATGTTCATGCATACCGAATGGCTAATATTTGTCAAGAGGCCAGGCATGGTGGCACACACCTGTAGTTCTAGCTACTCGGGAGGCTGTCAGGAGGATCCCTTAAGGCCAGGAGTTTGAGGCTGCAGTGAGCTAAGATTGCACCTGTGAATGTTTACCGTGCTCCAGCATGGACAACAGAGTGAGACCCCATCTCTAAAAAGTAGAAATAAAATATTTGTCAAGAGAACCTGTTAACAACTTCCGAATCCCCATTCTGTTCGGCCCGGTGCTATCTTCTCTTGGAATCTTGCAGAATGTGGGGTTGGGGGAAGGGCCGCGGGCTTACAGACACTTTTTTTTTTTTGCCGACGTCCAGTGACTTTGACGTGCATCTCTCTCTGTTGCAGTGCCCAAAACAGAGAACGAGGTACCCTCGCCCGCCTCCTCTCATCACAGCAGCACCCAGCCGGCGTCGCTGACGGAGGAGAAGCGCACCCCGCAGGGCAGCCAGAACTCACTGAACACGGTGAGCTCCGGCAGTGGCAGCACCAGCGGCATCGGCAGTGGCGGCGGCGGGGGCAGCGGCGTGGTGAGCACCGTGGTGCAGCCCTACGACGTGGAGATCCGGCGCGGGGAGAACGAGGGCTTCGGTTTTGTCATCGTGTCCTCGGTGAGCAGGCCTGAAGCAGGCACGACCTTTGGTGAGTGCTGAAAGGGACATTCCCCAGGGTCTCCCGCCTCACCAGGGAGGGTTCTCTTGCCAGTGAAAGAGGGCCCAGATGTCATGAGCAGAAATGTTTGAGCGCTTCTCGCTTTGGGTAATGAAAGTCTTCACTGGGGATGTAGTTTATTTGGTAGCTTTTGCCCTCCTGAAGGTTGGGAAATGTTTGTTTAACCCTTTCAGCTTCCTTCCTGAGTGTATGGTCATGCACACACGACTTCAGGTACGCGAGATTTGTGTGAAATTTGAATAGCAGCACCTTGACGGTGTAGAGTCCAAAGTTTTTGCCAGAAGAACACTTGTGAAAGGTCCATGGTAGGATGGCCCTAATAGCAATGGCCTCAGAAAGTCTAAAGAGTTTTTTAAAGGAGCATGCAGCTGTAAAAATGCTCTGGGAAAAATAGAAGTGTAAGAAGTAAAAATACTACATAAGATGCTCATCCCACCTCGTCTTTCTCTGTTCTGTCCCAATTAGATTTTTAAAAATGTTAAATAATATGTTTACTGTTGCTTAAGAATTAGGTTAAAGTCTGAGTTGAGTCATTTGATTTTCCTATCTCATTCAGATGTTGGAGGTTTCAACTAAGTATAGAGAAACACAGTTGTCACGCTTTCAGAAGGTTAACACTCTGCTGGGTGCACTAGCAAAGACAAATAGGAACCCAGATGATTCCAGGAACGAGTCATTTGTGAATCTGCTTTCCATTAGAATAGATTGATTATAGATGTACGTTCCAAAGTGACCCATCTTCCTGATTAGAAAAAAAGTCATTTGTTGCTAGGCATGGTGGCTCATGCCTGTAATCCCAGCACTTTGGGAGGCTGAGGCAGGAGAATTGCTTGAGGCCAGGCATTGGAGACCGGCCTGAGCAACAAAGGGAGCCCCACCTCTACAAAAAACAAAAAAAAACACTAAAAATGATGACATAGATAATATTTGATGACACGGAGAGACTGATCACAGTCAACTATACATGAAAAATCAAATTATAAAACATAGATAAGTAAAAGGTCATTTGTTGTCTCCCAAGCCCATTTGTTACTTAATACGAAGTGTCATGGGAGAAGGGGAAGGGCTGTACAGGCTTTTCATTGACCTCAGCTCTATCCCCAGATGACTTATGCACATGGAGTCTGATAACCAGTTGCCTGGGTCACTCGCAGGCTATGGTCAGCAAGGTGCTACCTCTCATTAGCATTCTGATTCAGTAGACCTATCTTGGCCTCCATTCAGGCTCAGTGTGTTGCTTCCTGCTACAGGTGTCTCCCCCTAAGTTATGTTCAGCAGCACAAGGGAACAGTGACTAGTCAGGTCTATGCATGTGTGGCTGCAGTGACAAACACCCATTACTAACAGTGCTTTTGTGAGCCCTATTAATAAAGTTATCACAGCATGTCATGGATGAATGACCTGACATCACCGAAAGGTTTTTTGGTTTTGTTTTTTAAATTAATTTTGGAGACTTTTCTTCTTAATATAAAAAAGAGAAAAGAAGAGGGGAGAAAGATATCTTTTTCAGATGTACAGTTTGACTGACCGCATGTATCCTGTGATGTTCTCAACTATTTCAGAATTGTCAGTTTCACTTTCTAGAAGGAAATAGCAAATATGTCAAGTGGCAGGCTATGTGTTATAAAATGAATATTGTACTCACACTCACAATTTGGTCTTTGATTGTTTTCCTTTGGGTCCTACAACGAATAAATTAAACTTTGCCTAATACCTTGCATGCGACTTCTGAGCTGTGCTGAGCTTTTCTCATACCTGCTGTTTGATAACTTTATCATACCAGTTGTCCTTAACCAAGACCTTGAATTTGAGTAAGGGAGCTTTCCAGCACACCTGCTTTTTGGTTTCCAGTAGACTGTTTACTTCTTTTTTAAAAATTATTTGCCCTTGATGTTATGTCCTATGATACAAACTTGGGCAAATCTGCTGAAATTCCAAGGGATTGAAGTGCATTTTCCCATATATTTTACCCATAAGGTTCAAATTATGATGGAAGAACCAACTCAGTTAGTTGCAGTGTCTCCCATGTTAATTATGTCACTCTTTCCAAAAAGTAACTCCAACTGTATAACCATCTTCCTAGTTCCCAGAAACACAAATTCTTAAAATAGGTAAATATGCATAAGAAACTTTAAGACTCAATACACGATTAACTAGATTAACCATGATTAACTGAAACCCCGTCAGGCCTCAAAGCCAATTTCCCACCCTGCTCTGGAAGTTAGCAATGACACAGAGCTCCTTAAGGTATACAATAAACCCTCAAATGCACCTTTCCTGGCTTTTCATGTTGTGAATGAGTAGTAACTGACAATGAGAAAGGAGATGATTAAAGGAAAAGGGTTGAGGAATGATTTGAACCTAGCTTTGGATCAGTGTCCTCAGCCTGAATAGGTACTTGATTTTCATATTCCTTTGAGGGGATTTCTGTGAGCAGAAAGATGATTTCAGAGCTAATGAGCCAGTCAGGCCCTTCCCTGAAAGCACATGAGATAGGCTGATTGAGCAAAGGTTCTAAAAGGAAAAATAAGTTTCAAGGTTGGGTGCTTTCTTGGCTTAACTTGTAATTATGCCCTTTTTCTAAAGCTTTCATCGTTCTCGATAGAAGGCAGAAAGTCTAAGTGTTTGTTCATTAGGTGTTTTCAGACTGAATTTTTGGTGCTAGCAAACTCTTATGCCTCACCAGACACCCAGTGATTATTTTTCTAAGTGGAGAAAGAACAAAACATTGGCAGAAGCTTAAACAACAGCTGGCAAAAATGAAGTGACATGAACACAGAATGAGTAGAAGCATTCATCCCAGCTCTGGATTTTATATTTGCAGTTCTAAAATAAGCCAACGGCGAGTTATTTTGGGGCTCTTGAGAACCTTTGAGGTTGTCAAACATCCCAAATTTTGTAATTGATTTAAGGAGAGAAGCTGGGGCTTTCCCCTCATTTTGAATCAGGAAAGGACTGTAGCAATGAACTACAGTTTCAGGGCACTGGTTTCTTATACAGACAAAAATATTGCCAATGTTTTGACAATCGACGCAGAGCTCTCCTTTAATAACATTTGCTTAGTGCTTTAATTAATTAACACTTAACCTTCTCTTTCCCTTTTCAACCCTTTTTCTCCTCCCTTCACTGTATTCCCACGTAATGTTAAAAAAAATTCAAACTCGATATCAAAGCAGGCAATGCATGTGTGGCTATGCCTCACAAAATAGGTCGGATTATTGAGGGAAGCCCTGCTGACCGCTGTGGCAAGCTGAAAGTAGGAGACCGGATCTTGGCAGTCAATGGATGTTCCATCACCAACAAATCCCATTCAGACATTGTCAACCTAATCAAGGAAGCAGGAAACACAGTTACCCTCCGCATCATTCCTGGGGATGGTAAAGTATACCTATTATCTATCTATCTCCCTCTGCCTCACTCCCTCTCTCCCTCTTTCCCTTTTCTATCTCTCTCTATCGTTAGTGTTCTTGTAATTGAATAGTGTTGGTTTAGAGGCAGCTTTATTCATCCCTAACTAAACATACCCATTAAATAAACGTGAGCCATTGTTACTAAACCATACCTCACCCTCTTATTAATTAATCCTCTAGTCCCATGACTCTGTCTTGCTGCAGGTATAAAAGTTCAGAAAATCTTCAACTTCCCTAATTTATTTTGTTTTTGATGTCCTTGTCTTTAAAACTATAGAATAGTTTTAATACAAGTGGTAAGGCTTCCCTGATCTTTTATCTGGAAATCATTAATGATTTTTAAAAAATAATCACTGAAATTTAGCTGTAGAAATATGATGGATGATATTACAAAACCTACATAATGTCAATGCAGAGTCAGTATTGTTTCTGTTTTGTCTTGGGTTTTTTGTTTTTGTTTTTTTCAGAATAAGCAAATGTATAAAAAAATTTTTAAATAAATGGGGTAGTCTAAGGGTTTGTACCTACTTAATCTGTCCCTAATTTTTGGACATGGAAAAAGAATTAAATCTCTATATTTTGGATAGATTATATCTGCATTAAACTAGGCCTATGCTTGTTTGTTTAATTGGAAACATTCAAATCTCTGGTTCTTTTATATAAGTGGTGTTTCTGCTCCCCAGGGGGCATTTGGCATTTGTCTGCACTGAGTGCTGGTAGTATCCAGTGGGTAGAGGTCAGGGATGCTTCTAAACTTTCTATAGCACACAGAATAACCCCTCTCAGTAAAAAGTTACCCAGCACAAAATATCAGTATTCATTTTACTATTGAAATTTAGTAAAAATTAAGTTGATGCATGGTCAGTAAGTATAGATTTTCTAGAGAATTAAGCCCTGAATGTTCATGTCATTCTAAACTGACTCTGCCCTTGGAAGGAAAATGATATTTGTACCAAAATGTTTAAATGTATTTTTTTCATTCTTGCTATACATATTATAACATAAATATACATTCTAAAAGCCAGAAAGTATTTCTCAAGAGAGAATGTGTTTCTAAAAATGATGTGATAGAAATTCTGTGCCAAAGATCTGTAAAATAAGAAAATTAGAGATTTTATTTGAAACTTATTCACCAAATGAATATTTTAATATACTAATTGCTAGAAAGTAAGCTTTATAGTTCAAGATTTGGGTGTGTATCCAGTGCCTTATAGAAAAAGTAAATGTGAACCCAAACAATAAATATTTGAAAATTATTAATTCTAAGAACAGAAGACTTTCTCTGCACCAAAAATATCCCATTCCAAATGTGGAGGAAAAAATTAGCTCCTTGAATGATGGTCTGCTTCACCCTCCTTCAAATGCATGGTTAGTAATTTACCATCTGGTCTGGAGTCCATTCCACCAGTTCACCACTCTGGAAAGCTATTACAATTTAGGAAAGTGGTCACAAGATGATAGAACATAGGTTCCTAATGGAAAGGATGAAGGAAGCCAGGAAATAAAGTGAGAAATGATTGGGAGAGCCAGTTGTAGCACAGACACACCTTGCTTTATTACGTTTTGCAGATACTGTGTTTTGTAAGAACCGAAGGTTTGTGACAACCTTGCATTGAGCAATTTGTCAGCACCTTTTTTCCAACAGCATAGGCTCACTTTGTGTCTCTGTCACCTGTTTGTAAGTCTCACAATATTTCAAACTTTTTATTATTGTTATTATTATATCTGCTAATATGATCTGTGATCTTTGATGTTACTATTACAACTGTTTTGGGGGCCCCACAATAATGCACCCATATAAGATGGCAGACTTAATCAGTAGAGGTGTGTGTTCTGATTGCTCCCCCTACTGGCTGTTTCTTGTCTTTTTCCCTCTCCTCCGGCCTCCCTATTCCCTGAGACACAATATTGGAATTAGGTCAGTTAATAACCCTTCAGTAGTCCCTAAGTGTTCATGTGAAAGGAATAGTCACAGGCTTCTCAATTTAAATCAAAAGCTAGAAATAATTAAGTGAGAAAGGCATGTTGAAAGCTAAGATAGGCTGAAAGCTAAGCTTCTTGAGCCAAACAGTCAAGTTGTGAATGCAAAGGAAAAGTTCTTGAAGGAAATTAAAAGTCCTACTCCAGTGAACACACAAATGATAAGAAAGCAAAACAGCCTCATTGCTAATAGGGAGGAAGTTTGAATGTCTGGATAGCAGATCAAACCAGCAACATTTCCTTAAGCCAAAGCCTAATCCAGAGCAAGGCCTGAATTCTCTCATCAGTGTCTGATGGCTAGGAGAGGTGAGAAAGCTGCAGAAGATAAATTTGAAGCTAGTAGAGGTTGGTTCAAGAGGTTGAAAGAAAGTCATCAAGGACTTTTGTAGCTAGAGAGGAGAAGTCAAGATGGCTTCAAAGGACAAAGGACTCTCTTCTTAGGGGCTAATACAGCTGGTGATTTTAAGTTGAAGCCAACACTTATTAACCAGTCTGAAAACTCTAGGGCCTTTAAGAGTTTCACTAAAAACTATTCTACCTGTGCTCTACAAATGGAACAACAAAGCCTAAATGACAGCGTATCTTTTTATAGCATGGTTTACTGGATATTTTAAGCCCACTGTTGAGACCTACTACTCAGGAAAAAAAAGATGCCTTTCTAAATATTACAGCTCACTGACAACACACCTGGTTACCTGGTGGAGATGTACAGGGAGATTAATGTTGTTTTCATGCCTGCTAACACAACATCCATTCTTCAACTCACAGATCAAGGAGTAGTTTTAACCTTTAAGTCTTGTTAAGAAATACATTTTTGTAAGACTGTAGTTTTCATAGTGATTCCTCTAATAGATCTGGGCAAAGTAAACTGAATAACTTTTAGAATGGATTCACTGTTCTAGATGCCATTATAAATATTTGTGATTCGTGGTAAGAGGTAGAAATGTCATCATGAATAGGAATTCGGAAGAAGTTGATTCTAACCCTCGTAAATGACTTTGAGGTGTTCAAGATTTCAGGGGAGGAAGTTACTGCAGCTGTGATAGAAATACCAAGAGAACTAGAATGAGAAGTAGAGCCTGAAGATGCGAGTGAATTGCTGCAATCTCACAATCAAACTTTAACAGATGAGGACTTGCTTCTTATGTAAGAGCAAAAAAAGTGGTTTCTTAAGATGAAATCTACTCCAGGTGATGTTTTGAACATTTTTGATTTATTATAGAGATGAGGTCTTACTAAGTTGCCCAGGCTGGTCTCAAATCCCTGGGCTCAGGCAATCCTCTTGCCTCCACCTCCCAAAATATTGAGATTATAGGTGTGAGCTACCACACCTGTCTTATAATTTTTTTTTCTATTAGATGACCCTCTAGTGACTGATCAGGCTGGTGGTTACTGAAAGTTGGGATTGCTGTAGCAACTTCTTAGAATTGGGTTTAGAATATTACTTAAACTTGGTTGATAAAGCAGCAGCAGGGTTAGAGAGGATTGACTCCCATTTCGAGAGAAGTTCTACTGTGGGTAAAATGCTGTCAAACAGCATTGTATGCTGCAGAGAAGTTTTTGTGAAGGGAAGAGTACATCAATGTGGTGAACTTCACTGTCTTATTTTAAGAAATTGCTACAGCCACCCCAACTTTCAGTGACCACCAGCCTGAACAGCCACATGACCCTCTAGTAGGAAAAAAATTCCAAGACAGGCATGGTGGCTCACACCTGTAATCTCAACACTTTGGGAGGTAGAAGCAAGAGGATTGCCTGAGTCCAGGGGTTTGAGACCAGCCGGGGCAACTTGGTAAGAGCTCATCTCTATGATAAATCAAAAAATTAGCCGGGTGTGGTGGTGCATGCCTGTAGTTCCAGCTACTTGGAAGGCTGAGGTAGAAGGATCCCCTGAGCCTAGCAGGTCAAGGCTGCAGTGGCGGCAAGTGTGCCACTGCACTCCAGCATGGGCGACAGAGTGAGACTCTGGCAGAAAAAAAAAGAAAAAAAAATTACAACTTGCTAAAGACTCAGATGTTCATTACAGCATTTTTTTTTTTTAGCAATAAAGTATTTTTAAATTAAGGTGTTACTCTTTTTTAGACACAGTGGTGTCATACACTTAGTAGATCATAGTATAGTGTAAACATAACTTTAATATGCACTGAGAAACCAAAAAACTTGTGTGACTTGCTTTATTACGATATTCACTTTATTGTGATGTTTACTTCATTGTGATATTTGCTTTATTGTGGTAGCCGCTTTATTGTGGTGATCTGGAGCTGAATCTGTGACATCCTCAAGATATGCCTATGTATAAATTTAGACATGTTTTCTACATGTCATGGAGAGATTTAAAAAAAAAAAAAAAACGAATCCAAAAGAACTATACGCAGGTATTGACTTTCCAGTTCTATAAATGATCAGTCTTAATGCAGGAATAAGAATGTCCAAAAGAAGAAGGAAGGAAAGAAAGTACTCCTTGAGGGGGAAGGACTTAGAAATAGAGTTTGAAGTCAGTAAAGATAGAACTATGCAGAAGCAATTTATACTGTGGTACGCATAGTAGGTGTTAATTTAATAAAGTACACTGGAAAATAGGTTTGAAAAACCAGAATGCCAAAAAAAAAAAATAATAAATAATGCAAGATGGATTATCCAATAACGGTTGGCAATAAAAAGGCATTTTTAAAATTTAGTACTTAGAAAATGTAAAATACAAATAGACATCTCATATTAGAACAGAGTAAACATAAGGTTGCTACAGTGTAGCAAATAAGGGCTAATATTTTTTCAAGACAGCACATGTTCTGAGAATGTTATTTCATTCGAGATATTTCAGGAGTTTGTTGCCATGATAATAAAGCCCTTCACCAGCTACATTGTAAATATCAGAGGACAGGTAAGGGGAATCAAGTCTGGCAGAGGGCAGATGTGTGATGCTCATGTTTTAAAAGGGGCTAGAAATTGCCCCTTGTCTTGGAAATTGGAGTAGAAGCAGGGGAGTTAGATTTCTAGAAAGATGCTGGAGAGATCCAGGAGGTTTTTGCAAACACTTAGAAGACAGAGTGACCATTACAGTTTGATGAAGAGAAAGTCAAGCTGGATCCACCTCTCTGTGAAAGTGTGTTGAATATGGTTGATTGGAGGGCCAGAGGAAAGTGGTGTACCCAAGTTAGGGACCTCTGATCTTTTTCAGATCTCTCACTCTAACGTTTACTTTATCCAATGTCCCAGAGAAGATGTGTTTCATGATAGCTACAAGGAGGCAGAAGTTCTTAACTAAGAGCGGTTTCAAAGCTCCGTCTGGGGCACTGTTCTGGAACACCCTGGGAGGCACTTTGAGAAGATGCTCTGTTGGTTGGACAGTGCTTAGAATCCAGTCTGAATCTACTTCACTTCTCTGTATAACTCATGTTGCCCAATTCTTAGTTCTTGTCATCAGTTGCCTTAGTCTTTCTCCAGTTTCACTCATCTTCCTCTTGATTCTCCCTCACACTGCTTCCCCCATTTCTCTCTGACCTCTCCAACAACAGCTCTAAAACACAACTCCCCTTTCCTTGGTGTCATTGTGCTTTTAGAAGGCCTACCTTCATAGAACTTGGTCAGGCCTAGGTCAGGGGGTCCCTTGTGTTCCTCTGTGTTGACTCTCTTTGGGACCAGGGTGGGAGCGGGAGGTGAGGGCAGAACCTTTTCTCCTGTGAGATACAAGGGACAAATAGGTATGTAATGACCGCCGCATAGAAGGGCCCAGAGAATAGCTAAACATCACTGAATCTGAACTTGAAACTGGGGTTTGAGAAGTCGGACCACATTTGCATTGTATGGAAATGCCTCATGGAGTGGGAGAAGGACTTTAATCTGACAGGGCAGAACCTCACTGAGCCAGGCTAACATGAAACCATCAGATTGAGTCAAATTAAAGATAATGAAAATATTTAGGAGCTTAAAAATATACTATTTGATTTACAGTCTTAAATTTGAACTTCAAATCACTCTGATTCAAAGTATTTGCTTACATAGGAGATACTGCCTGGCGACACAGATATTGTTGTTTCCTTGGCAAAGGCATGGAATAGAAAAGTCACCCGAATCTTTTCAAATATTTATGGGTTTCAAATTTTCCAGTGCTTCTCTTAGATACTTATTACATATGTGTGTATGTATTACAATATTTACGGAAGGAATGATGGTATCCTTTGTTGATTTGCTTAGCTTTTCAATATGGATTCTGTAAGGGTGGCTAAGGATATTAACATGAGAACAAGGTTAGAATTATAATCGCTTGTCATGGGCTGAAACCCTAGATGGAAGCTCCTGTCAGAAGAGTAAGTGCTCTGATTTAGAACAGCTCCCAACAGTGCCTTGAGCTGGACTGTGCTTTCCTTGATACATGACTGCTACGGAAAGTACAGTAATATTCATTTTCACTCCTCTGGGAGAGCTAAAGTAGGTGTAAACACTGTTTAATAAAGGATGTAGGGTGCTTTCTGGATTTTGTCATTAAAATATCTAATCTGTCCACCTGCTTTGCTGTTTTAAAAGTCAAATACCTTGATACCTCTTTGTAATACTGCTGCTGGAGGGTAGGGAGACGAATACTTGTATTTCAGACCCTTCTTTTATGTTTTTTTTTCTGTTATAAGTGACAAATTATGCTTTGGGATAAAGCCATACATTTTTGATAATGGGCTTCATCTCTATATTTTAAAAAGCTAGAGAGCATTTCAACAGATTCAATCTTGGTTTCATTCCAAATGAAGACTTAAAAGTTCATTAAAACCAGCATAACTTTATAGGTCTTATAAAAGCATCCTGGAAATCTAGAGTATGCCAAAAGTTATTTTGATGCTTTGAAGATGTTCCCTGAAATCTAGCAGTCAAAGCAGGGTATTTTAATTCATCTACAATACTGCTTAGTAAAGTTGGTGGTATTTATGCAGTAAAATAAAAATATTTCTTATTTGAAAGGAATGTACCAATTAGATATGATTTCCTTGATCCGAACATATAATTCCCATGTAAACAGAATAAGACTAAACATTAACTGTCATGCATGCCTATCACCTCCACTTGCTCCTTGGATGACCTTGGGCACGTTCCCTACAATTTCTATGCCTCAGTGTCTCCATCCATAAACTGGGGGCAATAATTGTCCCTATTTATTGAGTGATAAGAATCCAATGAAGAATTCATGTAGTCATGAACTTAACACAGTGCTTGGCGCACTGTAAATGATCATTAAGTGGTGGTGTTTTATAGATTAAGAAAAATAATGAGAGGAAGAAAATTCAGCAAGCTCAAAAAGACATGTTGTGTTAATTTTTTAAATGCTTAAAGTTAAGCTGAAATCCCCCCTCAAAAAAGTTTCGTATAAATATTAAGGGGGAAAATAGCAAATAAAAGGATAGGAAAAAAATTAGTAAATAAATTCTATATGCATATGGAGTGGTTATCTCAAATCACTCACATCTCATCACATCATGAAAGCAGCAGAAATATAAAAATTGGTTGAGAATGGGATCTGCTCTGCCTAGAAAACTGTGGCTACTAACAACACACAAGAACTCTAAAGGGGGACCTCTGTACAATTCAGTAACTATAATCACTCTAATTACAAGGAAACATTCTTTTTAGTATCCTGATCATGATTTCCCTATGGCCTGAACAACCTTGTGATTTCTCAGAGAGGCTCCATAAAATTAATTACAATGAACAATATGAAGTTTGTTAAAGGACCAATACCTGTGTTTATGAAAGTTCTGGCAAGTCGCATTGACAGTGTGCAGTCTATTTGTCCTGTGTCCTGACACAGTGGGCGTACTTGCAAAATATCACTTAGATCATCATCTTGGTTCTGCTGGTTAACTGCCCTTCAGTAGAAGTGAGATGAAGGAGCTAGTGTCGCTTCAGAGTCTCTCAAAGAACTTTCATTTACATTATAGTAGCCATCATGAAATGTGCTAATATGCTTTTAGTATTATAATAATAATAAATACATGCTATCAAAAATATGCTAATTATTTTTTAGCTGTTTCTGTGTTCCAGGCGCCAACCCAAGCACATTCCTCTTTGGCAATCTTTGTGCCAATTTCCTTAGATACTTCTGTTATCCCCTATGTGCAAGTGAGAAAACTGAGGTGCTGACAGTTAAAGTAACATTGCTTAAGTCCCAGCCAGTAAATTTCAGAGCCTGCAATGCAAAGCCAGATAGTCAGACTCCAGAATCAGACCGAGTAACCATTACGCTAAACTTCCTTCCAGTGAGCTTGACAAGTACCACCTCCCCAACTTGGAGGGTCGCAAGGCATTCCGGTGTGGTAGAGTCTCCAAGGAGTCCACGGGAAAAACAAAACACAGACACACAAAAACATCGACCTTTCTTTCACCCATTCTTTTCCAAACCTAATTGACAGGTTCTTTTTTCTCAGAATCTATAGAAGGGTTTGGTAAAGCAGATTGTGAGGAAACATTGTCCTAAGCTTGAATAGGATTCACATAACAATTCACTTGATTTAGCTACATTTTCTTATTATTCTTGTGCCTTAGCTCTAAGAATAATGGGCTTTTATGGTTGCAATATAAACTCTTGACATCATATTTCAACTTTCTCATTTTGCAGAGAGTTTAAATAATGTACACAAGTTCCCATTGTAATAAATAAAAAGTAGTAGCAGTAGCAAGGGCTATAGAGAAAAATAAGCATGAGTAGAGAAAAGGGGGATTTGAATCCAGTTCTGAATCTCAAGCCCATGCTTTCGTCCACTATGTATAATAAAAATAAAGTTACAAGAAGCTAGACCCACACCGGATAATACCCTTAGGAAATTGAAATGGAAGATAGACCACAAGTAATTAGGTCTACTTGGGATGTCTTTTGGTCCAGGGCTCCAGTGGAGAGAGACACCTTGCACCTATTTCAGTTTGGAATACTTAACATGTTTTCCCACAGGGACCTTGTGTTACCTGATGGGAAGATGTATGTATTCAACAAACGTGAGAGTGCCTACCTTGAACCATAGGTCTTCTGGAAGCTTCTAGACTTCCTGGTATACTGTGAATGAAGTGAGCATTTACAGGCAAATCTTAGACCCTAAACACCACATTTAGCATTTTTTAAATTAGAAAACATAAGCCAAGTTCCAAATAGACAACCTAAAATTAAACATAAAGTTACAACTTGCTCCTAGTTGGTTGTTACCTGCTTTGATCTTTATGAAGAAAGTATCAGTAAAGAACATATAGCCATTACTATATAAAGGATTATATTTTAATATATGTGAGTTGGTGTGCAGTCTATAGTTATACTCAAGTATTTTCGGATTCTGGACCTCCAAATTTCTAGAGAGTAATGATGTTGCTTATGAAGGTGATTAGTGGAAAATAGAGTCCATTTATATAGGAATATGATCATATCCATTACATGAAGGTGGCTTCGTGATTTATACAACTCATGTTTACAAAATATGACTCAAACTAATGCATATTTTAAAGCTGATCTTTTTTTGAATAATATTAGATGAGGTCTGTCAAGAGTTCCATATTTTCAGTTGTGCTTTATTAAAGGCAATGGGGAAGAAAGTACATATGATGTGTGTGTGTTTAACAAGATGATAGCATACTAGCGATTTTAATATTCACTTGAGAAAATCAAGCAGACTCACTAAATATTGCTAATAAATTACAGGAAATGTTATCAGAGACATTTATTATCAGCCTGTAAAATTCTGGAAGATAATTCTCGTTGGTACAGTGTTTGGATGAGACTGCTGTTTTTCAGTGGTAGGGGAGGAGTGAGAGACACCTACTTTGGCTAAAGTTTTAGAGCAGCATTTTCTTTGGCAAATTCTGTTTCATTTGTGGGGCTGTCTGTTTGAGAGGAGCGTCATGAGGACTTACATGGCCCATATCAAAGAAGATCTTAGAGCAGTTTATTAAACTCCTAATTGTTTAGAAATTTGAGTCAGACTATTTGAAATGGTGTCTGAGAAGTCAGATTTGTTACTCAGATGTGGGGCTTCTGCATGCCTCCTACCTGGCTTATGTCTTCTCTAGGGCCTTCATTTCTTTATGCTCTATCCCCCCCGCAGAGTCCTCGAATGCCACCTTGCTGACCAATGCGGAGAAGATTGCTACCATCACCACCACACACACCCCCTCTCAGCAAGGGGCCCAGGAGACAAGGTCAGACATGGCTTCTGCTTCTTTTGTTTGTTTGAAGGGGAAAAAAGTAACTTTCAGCATGACAATACATGTCCTTGATGCTTTCTCAGTTTCCCCATGGGTCACTCTTATATTTATTTCTCTCACTTTGGCAGGAATACCACCAAACCAAAGCAGGAATCTCAGTTTGAGTTCAAAGCACCCCAGGCAACACAGGTGAGAGCCGGTTCTCTTTTTTCTCTGTATACTTTTCACATTTCCTTTCAACTTTCTGATGCTATTTTTACAAGATTTTTTTTAACGCCCTCCCCTAATTAAAAATAAATAGCATTTTGTGAGCTGATTATTATCACATCGGTACTCACATTTGATTGTCCAAGAAATAACATTTTACTGTCTTTAGAAACTATCCCTAGATATCCTTTTCTAGGGGAAAAAATGAAAAGCTGTAATTGCTACAAGAATCCACGATCAGAGAAAGCAAAACAGCTAATGTCTACTCATAGTATTCATAAACTTTTTCTGCCAAGAAAATTTTTTTTTTGTTAAGGTGTTTCTCAGACTTTTGAATTTCAAGTGAAACCCATAGTGTGCAAAAGACTTGTCCCTTAGGATGGCAATGGAGGGTGTGTAAATAATGGCAGATGAAGCAAATTTGGGAAGCATTGGGTGATACAAATTAAACAGATTCTTATTTATTTATTTATTTTGAGACGGGTCTTGTTATGTTGCCCAGGCTAGAGTCAAACTCTTGGGCTCAAGCAGTCCTTTCACCTTAGCCTCCTAAGTACCTGGGACTACAGGTGTCTAGCTAGGTTCCTTTTTTACTGGCTGCCTCAGGATCTTCAGTAGTCCATTCGTGATTCTCCTTGACCAGCATGGGAACCATTTCCTAGGTGTGTCGAGGCTGTTGTTGGTAACCCAGTATGGGCACTGCTAGCATTTATAGGACATGGATCAGGGGAGACTGTATATCCAGCAGCCAATGGGCTGGTACCATGTGATAAAGAATTCTCCCATCCTAAATACAAATTGCAGCCTCACTGATTCAATTTTAATATATGCATATCACATTAAATGCACACATGTATGTAGACTTGCTCATTAATGTTTTCAAATTCTGAATCTCTAACTTCTGAGATTAATGAAGATTAATCAAGAGGATTAATAGACGATTGAGAGTCACCAAGAGTGGGACAAAGACTGTGCCTTTTGGCCAAATCAGCATAATAGAGAATGTTTGGGAAGAGGTGGAGAGAAACATGTGTGGCTATAAGTATTTTCAGAATGATTGCATTTACTTTCTTTAAATAGGAGCAAGATTTTTACACTGTGGAACTGGAAAGAGGAGCCAAGGGATTTGGCTTTAGTCTTCGAGGCGGCCGAGAGTATAACATGGACCTCTATGTTCTGCGCTTAGCAGAGGATGGTCCTGCAGAAAGGTGTGGAAAGATGAGGGTAAGTAGGGAGTGTACCGTCTGTAGTTGATGCAAATAAACCATCTGCAGTGACTTCTTGACATGTGTAGTTAGTCTTCATGTTCATGGGAATTTTCTACAGCTTTCAAAGCTCTCTCAGTGCATGACTCCCACCCTACCGTACATTTCTCCCTAAAGCATGTTTAATTATAGCTGCTAAAGTGGGCCTTTCCAGCTCTTTGGGATTGAATGAAGGATTAAAATTACTTTTAAATGTATTAGATATTTTCCAAACATAATTTTCCTAGTTGTGGTGCTAAAATCTCTTGAGACTGGCACATCACTTAACAGGAATTTCTGGGTACTTTAGAGAGCAGGAAAGCCACATGGCCCTGTATATTCTGGGTGGCAAGTGCCACTCATTTCTCCAGCTAGTCTCCAGCTTCCTTACCCCAACTGCAGGAAGAGCAAGTCTCTGCCTCAGCAAAGAGCCAGGGGCTCCATGGCTTGAATATTCAGAGTTGCTCTGTAGTAAAGCTGCAAATTTTGAATACATAAATGTCAAAAGTCTGCTCTGCTCTGTTTCATTGTCTAATATGTGTTACTATAGATGAATGTGCTGTTGTCCTGGGCAGATTGAATGATTAAGAAAAGATAAATCTACTCACAGATAGGTCACATAGATTGAGATGTATACTTGGAGAGTCATTTGCTACAAATTAAAAGAAATCAAGATAATCAGGGCAGAAAAGGAAAAAAGTGACTGAAATTGGGCCTGAGCAAAAATAGGAAAACATTTATTAAGAGTGGGGTTTTTAATACCTGTACTTAAGCCAAATCTTGGTGTTAAGTTTCTTCTGACTAAATTTTTTGACACTTTTTAAATAGACCACAAATGTGGTTTAAGAAAATTAAACAGCAAAAAAATGGCACATAGTAAAAACACAATTTCTAGGTTCAAACAGTATACCAGTTTCTTTTACATCCTTTCTTTTTGCATTTTCTTGTACAGTTTATATATATATAAAGGACGATACATCAAAGAATATATTTCTTTTGTTTGAATTTCAAACACAAGGGATGTATTTTCCCTTGTTTTTAATCATTGTAAAGAGTTTCTGATTAAAATGAAATATCATTATCATATTTTTTATTATGTTTATAGTTCACATGACACATTTACATATGTTATTCAGTTTGATCCCTGCAGTGTGGTAGATGTGGGTGTTGTTAACATCCCCTTCTACAGATGAGAAAGTGGACTATAGGAAGTTACAGGACTTTAAGCATGACCACCTAGCTAAGTGATAGAATTCAAATTCAAGGCTTTAGACCCCAAAGCTAGTGCTTTTCCTCTTCTTCCTTCTGGAATATAAGCTCCTTTTGAACAGTGACCTGGCCTGTCTTGTTCACTTCTTTACCTCCAGTGCCTAGGATAGTGGCTGTCACAAAGTAAATGCTTCATTCAGTGTGTCAGACAGGATCATGGTGTCATCTGAAGGTTCACCTGGGAAGGGTTTGTTTCTAAGCTCACTCACATAGTTATTAGGACTCAGTGCCTATGGACTGTTGGCCAGAGCTCTCCCTCATTTCCTTATCACAGGACTTCACAGGGCATTCACAACATACATCAGAGCCAACAAGTAACAAACCAAAGAGGGCAAAATGAAGTCATTTTGTAATCTAATCTCTGAACTGACATCTCATTAAGTTTGCTGTACTCTATTTGTTAGAAACAAGTCATGAGATCCAGCCCACCTTCAAAGGGAAGGAGACCACACAGGATGTGAATGCACAGAGGCAGGAATCATTTGGAGCCATCATGGAAGCAGTTTACCTATCCTCCTTCCCTCAGCAATTAACATT
This sequence comes from Carlito syrichta, assembly GCF_000164805.1. NCBI lineage: Eukaryota > Metazoa > Chordata > Mammalia > Primates > Tarsiidae > Carlito > Carlito syrichta. The sequence goes on from NW_007259586.1 coordinate 2,170,382, forward strand.
TCCCTTACTGCTTTATTTTCTTTAGCACTTCACACTAATTGACATACATATATTTTTCTAGTTTTCTTGTTAGCTATCTTTCCCTGGTTAGAATAGAATCTCCATGAGGGCAGGGATTTCTGTGTATTTTTCATCCGAAGCAATAGAAGATTTTTTGCAACTAGCTTAATAGGTGTTTGGTGAATTGGTACATGAATTTTAAATCTCATTTTGTTCTCTCTTGCTTTGGCAGATTGGTGATGAAATTTTAGAGATCAATGGTGAGACCACCAAAAACATGAAGCATTCTCGGGCTATAGAACTGATTAAGAATGGTGGCCGCAGAGTTCGTCTGTTTCTGAAGCGGGGAGACGGCTCGGTACCAGAATATGGTGGGTCAAACTATGAAAACATTCCTTCCTTCCCTGGCATGACTCCATGAATTTGTCTCCAGAACGGCAGCAGGAAAGTCTTTTTTGTTTCCCCTATTCACCAGTGTCTTACCAGCCTCTCGCACCATGTGATTATTTGCCTCGCTTGTTCTGAAATCTCTACACATTTCATCCTTTTGCTTGCTTACGTGGACTGGGGCATGGCCTAAGACAAGATCTTTATAGCCCCCTTTCTGATAATCAGAGAGAACATTTTGTCTAGTCCGACCAAGAGCGAAGGAATGTTCGTTTGAACTGTGCCAAACTGTTTCTCAGATCCGATTGTTAGCACAAAATGACTATATACTCCTTTTAAGAAGCAGGAAAGCAGGTTTCCTGAGTGATATGTTGAGGCACAATTTTTTTCCTTTTTTGGTTATTCGATGTCTTTATCTAAGAGGCGTGAAATTGTGAGAGATTTAGGGGCTTTGCTCACCTTCTTTATGCTCTGTGTACAACGGTTCTTCCCCCAATGGTCTCTTACCCCAAATGAGACCACCTGAGCCCACTACTCTCAAACAAACAGACACACAAAAACTGGTGATATATCAGCCATACGTTTTTAAATGATAAAGGATAAAATCAATTCCCAGTGCTCATCGTGAGGGAAACATGTGACTATACCTTTCCTATGAGGAAAGCCAGGTTATACATAGAGTTCCTTTGTCATGCCTTTAGACTTGATTTGAGTAGACAGCAATGATCTTTACATAGCTTAGTGTTCTGATGGCAAAATATTGTATATTATAATAATTATGTCCTATTTATTTGAGATTTTTGTTTAAAATTAAAAAAAAAAAAGAAGCTATGCCCTAGATGTAGGGCTTTTTTTTCCCAACCAAAGGTCTACAAAAGTTTCTATAGAAACTGTGATGGAATGGTCCCCATATACGTTGGTCCCCTTTATTAGGGATTTATCTGTTATCGCCCTCTTTTCTGAAAGTCACTCTGCACAATTCCCAGTTGCATTTCGGACTTGATGAGATGCTTAATTCAGATGCAGCTCCAAGAGAAGGATAGCTCCTTGGAAGGGCAGCCTTCTCAGGTGTTGGACTTTGTACAGTTGCAAAATACAAGGGGTCCAAGGTACGGGATTGGGGGAGAGGATGGGTATCGGACAAGACCCCCTTAGACATGGCCACCCACAGGGGAAGTATTTTGACAACATTAAGATGCCATGGCTGTGCACTGTACTAAACTTCTGACAGTAGGTGTATTGATACCACTGAAACTGTGTAACATTGTCTCCCTTTCTGTCTTCCCTATGCTTCTGTTGGATGTGATATTCATTTGAGAGTCATCGTCAGTAACCTGTGTACCTTCTCAAAACCTATGTCTGTTGCACTGAGGATGAAAATCCAACATTAACAAATGTTCTTTGAGCTAAAAATAAAGATCATTTAAATACATGGTTTTCCAAGAAGGGTTGAACATGCCAGGGTTGTGCTGCTGTAATGTCTCCATGCGTCATTTGGACTAAATCTCTCTAATTCTATTGATTAGAGTCACAAATGGGTTATAATATGTTAAGTTCCAATATTTTTCTGACTTGATTGGAACCTGCTTCTCTGTGAGGCTATTTTTGTAATGAGTTTTTTGTACTTAATTTAACTGCCGCGGTCTTTGGGGGGTGGGGAGGGGATTTTGTTCTTTTGTTGTTTATTGTTATTGCTCTCCTATGCCAGCCTGTCATTGTTCCAGTTATTTGAAACAAAACAAAAAAAAAAGGATGCATCCATTGTCTGGGTTCTCAAGTCACCTTATGGCTGTCTAAAAACGTCACTGTTCCGATTGCGGTCTCTGCAGCCTTATTTGAGTGTTGCCTTAGACTGTCTGACTGGACAAATAAACTCTCTTTGCCCTATGTTAACAAATGCAGATTTTTTTTTCTTTCCTCTTTGTTATAGGGAATCTAAATGTTCAACTTTTTCTCTTTCTCTCTCTCTCTTTCTCTCTGACTGTTCTTGGTGCTGGGCCCTCCCTTCCACAGCGATGATACCTCCTAATATCGCTGCATGTATGAGAAATGAAAAGCTCGGGGAGGCTTGCTTCTACCTTATGGGCCATAATCAAACTACGGTTTGTAGCTCAATCAATACTAGGTGTTTCTGTGCTGTGGCCTAATTTCCTCATTGCTTCTGCTTAGCTCTATTTTGATATGTTTGGCAATTCATTCTGAGCACCCTGCGTTCCTTGAATTGTAAGTACACCGCTGACCATGTCGAAGTGTTGCTCTCCCTTGTCTTAAAAGTAGGCATTAAGAACCCCAGGTTACATTTATGATAGCAGCCTAGGCACCTTCCCTCACCCTGCTCTTCACATGACTTTTGTTCAGAACCTGTTCTTGTTCATTCTAGTGTCCTACCCAGCATTTAGAGAGGATGAACCTTATAGCACAGAGCTCTACCCTAGGTAGAGAGGGCTTCACTAGGTGAGAAAATGGGATTTCCTGCTTGGTCAAGTGTTTATTTTCACATTACACTCAATGGGCCAGATCCTGTCCACAGCCTGTTGTTATAAGTACAGTTTGATTGGCACATGGCCACACACACCCCCTTTTCTTGGAGCCAATATTTTCTTTATTTCTTTGTTTTTTCAAGTTGGGGTCTCACTCTGGCATCAGGCTGGAGTGCAGTGGCACAATCATAGCTCACCTCAGCCTTGACCTCCTGTACTCAAGTAATCCTTCCATCTTAGCCTCCAAGTAACTAGGACTATAGGCATGTGTCACCATGCCAGGCTACTCACTGTGTTGCCCAGGCTGAGCTTGAACTCCTAGGCTCAAGTGATTCTTCTGCCTCGGCCTTCCAAAGTGCAGAGATTAAAGGTGTGAGTCAGCACACCCGGCCAGCATTGCCTATTTTGTATGTTATGATGGTACAGTGACTCTATGTCTCCAAAAGCCCAAAATATTTACTGTCATCCTTTAGAAAAAAGTTTGCTGACCCCTGCTTTAGACTTTTTTTGGCTTTTGTTACAGGCTAAGCCACCGAGCCCAGCTGCCCCATCTGGCCATTTTAAATGGGCACCCTAGGTTTTGGGAGATTATTCATGAAACAGATTAATTGCTAAATATTGAACTTGTTGCTTGTGAAAGATCCTGAAAGAGCCCCAGTAATCCCTTGGTCTCTGCCTGTCATACCAGTCTGCCCTCCAGACTGCAATGCCTCATTTCAGGTGCCTAGCCTGGAATGGCGTCATGTGTATGACTTGTTGGGTTTAGTTGCAACAAAACATCCCTGCTTTAGAAAGAGCTCTCCTACATTCAGGACACTGCCTAAAACATTTGCAACATCATTTCAAATGGGCTAATAATGATAAATAGGAGCCGTCATTTATCAGGAGCCCATGGGCTGCCCTTCTTTTAAATCTGTAAATACCTTGATGTTGTAAGAAGCAGCCCAGTGACCCCAAGCTCCTAGCTATCATTTTGACTGCCTCATATATCATCAAGAAAAGGTGCTTCTAAACAGAAAACCTTTATCTTAGCCCCATCTAATTTTATTTTATTTTTTTGGTAGAGATGAGGTCTTGCCAAGTTTCCCAGGCTGGTCTTGAACCCATGAGCTCAGGCAATCCTCTCACCTCGGCCTCCCAAAGTGCTGGGATTATAGGCTGAGCCACCGAGCCCGGCCCATCTTATTTTAAATGGACACCTAACAACCTCCCTCCCTCCTCTTCTCATCTATCAGAAACCTCTATGTTTTAAAAATAGTTACTTTTAAATTTACACAAAAGTAGAGAAAGTAGTGGAATAACACACACAAAGCTAGAGAGAACAGTTTACTGGACCCTCACATACAAGTCACATTTGCCAGTCATCAGCATCCGGTCTGCGTGTTTTCTCCATAACCCCCTTTGCCAGCCAGCCCAGATTGTTTTTTAAATCCAAGTGTATATTCCATATGATAAATTGCATAAATCCTGAGTGTACAGTGTAGCAGAGTTTTCACCTCTGCGTGCACCCATTGAAATCACCCCCTGGCAAAGATATAGACTATCTCCATCCCCCTAAGGCTTCCCTTGTACCCATCCAGTTTAATACCCTAGGTTATTGTTAGGCAAATCAAAACAAGTATTCTTTCAAGGGAAGAATATTTTCTTTCTTGGGGTTGGGGGAGAGATGGGCAGCAGGAGAAGGGTTGGTGGGTGGGGAAAGAAGAGTGAGGATGTTTAAGGGGGGGAGGTTTTGGTACTTCTAGACTATTTGGGGTGTGCTTTTAAAGACTGAAATCATCGCTGATTTTATAAGTTCTTTCATGATCTGTATCTCCGGTATGGAGAACAGTGAGGTAGATGCTGAAAGCGCAAGTACTAGTTTGTAACCCTGACTACTTGCAATTATACTTAAATTAACAAGATTCCATTGGCTTTGATTCTGACTGCCTTAACAGTTGTTTGTTTGTTGTGACTAATGAGATCTCAGGTGTGGGCAGGAGTGGGGACAGGAGCTGAAGACCTTTCCTACCCAACTGTGGTTCTCGTTTCTCTTCCTCGCAGACCCCAGCAGCGACCGGAACGGCCCCCCCTCCGGTCCACAAGGGCTTCCGCAAGTGAGGGCCGGGCCGGCCGACCACTGGCAGCATCCATCATTGGAGTCCAGTTATCCACCCGATCTTCACAAATCATCACAGCATGGGGAAAAGCGGGCACACCTGAAAGATCCAAAAGGCAGCAGAGAGTATAGCAGACAACCCAATGAACACCACACCTGGAATGGAACTTCTAGAAAACCCGACAGTGGGGCATGCCGACCCAAGGACCGGGCACCCGAGGGACCCAGAGACGCACAGCCTGAACGGCTGGCGATGAATGGGCCCAAGAGGAGATCCCCAGAGAAGCGGAGGGAAGGCACCCGCAGCGCTGACAACACTTTGGAGAGGAGGGAGAAGCACGAGAAGAGGAGAGAGGTTTCTCCCGAGAGGAGGCGAGAGCGGTCACCCACCCGCAGAAGGGATGGCTCGCCCAGCCGTCGGAGAAGGTCTCTGGAAAGACTCTTGGATCAGAGGAGGTCTCCAGAGCGAAGGAGAGGGAGCTCTCCTGAGAGAAGAGCAAAGTCCACTGACCGGAGGCGGGCAAGATCCCCCGAGCGCAGGAGAGAGCGGTCACTTGACAAAAGGAACAGAGAGGACAAAGCTGGCCACCGGGAAAGGGAAGAGGGGACTCCAAAGCAGGATGCTGGCAGAAGTTCCAGACATCCCCCGGAGCAGAGACGGCGACCTTACAAAGAATGCAGCACCGACCTCAGTATCTGAGACTCTGAATCACATTCCAACCTTTACCGTGTCAAAGGTTCTAAGAGGAAGGTCACAAACCTGAAATAATGTAGTTTCTTACCTAAAGAAGCATCTGACACCTGATGATCCTATGAATAGTGACAAACATTTTATGCATTTGAAATCTTATAAGAAAAACATATATATGAAAAGTGTTGTGCCTGATGTATAATATTAAAGAAAGTATTTTTAAATGCATACTTTTTTGGAAATTATTTGCCAAATGCTAGCCCAAAGGGATATAAATTTTGTTTCTACGTAAACTGTAGAATTGTCAAGAATTGTTCCCTTTTTTGGGCAATCTTTTTCTCTCCTGGTTCAATGGGGTTGTTGATCATTTTCTCTCATGAAGGGAAATTATTGATTAAGTTTAATTAATTTGATACAGACTGTTATGTAGTGATGTAGTGCTATACTGTAGTCGGGAGTTTTCTTAAAAGCAAAGAGCAAAAAGGCAAAGGTCTATTTGTACAAGCTGAGGACCCTTTGGGTGATGGATTAGGATTGCCAATGATCCTAAAAGTATGCAAACTGTATGATAAGACTACTATTGCAAATGAAGGATATTTATGGCTAAAGTACGCAGCACAAGAAATTTTATATTCTTGAGATATAGTTGTTTCAGAAAACAGCTTGTACTCTCCCTGGCCCAGGAAGGCACAGAGACAAGAAGGTTGGCCACCATTACCCAAGTACAACCCAAGCACAGATGGTCAGGTTCATTAGCATCTCCAACATTGAGTAAGATCTCATTTAGGGCAGTGCCATCACAGCTTTGCTCCACTACTCAAAGGAACAGACAACAGACACCTTCTGTGTTGTCTTTCTGATTTGAGGCTGAATAGCAAATGAAATGGAGGACAGCGTGCCCAGTGTGTGGGAGGCATAGGTCCCCAATTCAGAAAGTGTGTTTCCCTTTTTTAGCATAAGCCCATGGTTGCTCTCAGCCAAATTGGGGAAGAGGGAAAGAGCCTTGGTAAAAGGAACCTCTCTGTTGATATTTAATGAAGTGAGGACTGGGGGTGCTCTTTCTTATGCTAGCTTCACTTTGAAACCATAATCTGAGTCTTTAGGTTTGATTGAAGGGAGAGGAGGAATGTGATCCCAGTGGCTCTAGACCTGGTTGGGAAACTTCTGCCTCGTGACTCTGTCCTTCAGTCCTTCGAGTCTTTGGACAGCAGCACAAGACATAACAATTTTTCTCTTTCACAAAAGACCCATTCTTTTTGACCCACAGAAGGTGTGGTTGGGTCGGCGTAGCCCCGAGATGTGGTTTAAATGAATTACTGCCTAGCTGAGCCAAAACGTTTGCTTGTACCTGTCGGACCACTACAGCAAACCGCTGCTTACAGTGCATTGTGTATTTTCGTAGTACTGTTTTGCATTTTCCATAGACACAAAACTTTGCAAGTCAATCACTGTTGTTCCCATGGTACTGTAAAAAAAGAAAAAAAAGGAAAAAGAAAAAAAAGACAAAACCAGCCAATCATTGTGTGTATAGAGTTTAAAATTGTAATTAATAGAGCCTGTTGAAGAAAAAAAAAACAACTGTTGCCTTTTTTCTTGTATAAAAGAGAATTTATGACAAAAATTTAGCTGTGAGGATTGTGATATGTGTTTATATTTCTGAATATGGAACAAATTGATTCATGGGGATATATTTTAATGTAAACTAAATCAGGTATGTAAAGTTTTAAAATGGGAGACTATATAAGTAATTCTCTAAAGCTTTAGTTGGTTTGAATATCGTTTCCTCCATGGTGAGCCTGCTTGTGAATTATTAAGCACTTGTTTGCATTCTCTGTTCTTCACTCATTTATTTCTTGCAGTGTGCTATGGACTTAATGCTCTTTCTGTATTGATGAAAAGCAGTATGTGGGCCAATCTTTTTATAAAACACTATGCATATATAAATATTACATTGTTCAGAGCTTTATTTGACTTATGGGTTTATACATAACATTAGAATGAGTAGCTATAGCTGTGTGGACGTTTATAAAACAAGTTCCTTTCCTGGAACAGAAACAATGTACATTCTGTAGCTAAAAAGAAGGGGAAAGCCTGTGAATGCTATTTTTATTATTAAAGTTGCCCATACAAAGCATATATTGAGCTGTAGTAGTAAGGCTGAGGAAGAGTACAACTGAATAATGGTGTTCTTTTTCATCCAGTTCCTAAGAGCCAACTTGGAGATTTTATTTCTAGGGCTCCACTGCTAGGGTTTTTCTCACTAGTTCTAGCAAAATCTGTGATGTTAAACAACTGATGCTCTCCATTGTAGTCTAGAGTTTTAAAAAAATGAAATCAAGGTGGGTTTATGGAGTACATCCTGAAGTTAACATCTTGATGTCTTTCTTGTTGTAAGAGATGATGTTTGACATTTTAAAATCTATGTGCTACTCGCCAGGGCTTGTCTCAATCCGTGGACTTTTGATGTGGCAGTTTTACCTGAATTTCACACATCAGATTTGCTTTGGAAATATTGTACTGTACAGGGACTATGCATTCAGCAGAAAGATATAGTTTTCTTTGAACTACTGTAACCTTAAGTTGGAAACTGATTCTTGTGAGCCTACTTTCCTTAATCATTCCCCCAACTTCATGTAAATGTCTTGATGAGAGATGATGGATGAGTATTTTGTATGATTCGATCCAACCATGTAGGAATTGCCCTCCCTCCATGACACAGCTGATGCCTGAAAGAATGTTGGGGGGAGGACTCACCCTACTTGTATTTTTTAAGTTTCTTTTGTGAAAGATTTTTTAATGCATTTTTACTGTAAAAAATACATGGAAATGTATGCATTCCATAACCACTATTGCTTCTGGATTGATATCTTTCTTGTCTCTTTGTTGTCTCAAATGGATCAAGGTCACGTAATCAGTTGAGGGCTCTTGTAGCAGTATAGTGTCTTGCTACTCAGAGTATGGTCGCAGACCTCATTTGGTGGCCTCAGGATCAATATCACTGGGGAGCTTGTCCGAAATGCAGAATCTCAGGTCCTTCTCCATACCTACTGAGTCAGAATGTGCATTTAACAAGGTCCTCCCCTGGTCCGTATGCACGTAAAAGTTTGAACGGCACGGCATAGCATAAAACCCTGGTAATAAAGCCAATCCTGCCAAGCCAACAGCTTCATCACTTCTGTGTGATTCTTGGGTGTGTTCCTTAACCTCTTTTGAAGCCTCAGGGTCCTCATCTGCAGAGGAGCATACCTCATAGAGTTGGTAAGAATAAATACAAAGTGCTTAGCACATCTCTGGCAATCAGAAGAGTCCTCAGTAAATGACATAACATGTTTCTATAGAGGAGGATTTTCTGCGTGGAAATGAGTATCCTATTCTTTTTGGTTATCCTGGTTTATTTTCAAATTAAAAGGAAGAACTTTCTCACCCTATTAAAATAGGGAAGAAAGCCTTTTGTTTTCATTGCAAAGTTAAGTAGCATGGCTTAAGCTATTTAACCAAAAAAAAAAAGAGGAGTCACACTTATCATTGTTTTGAAATATGAAACCAAAATGCTCTGCTAAGAAAGTTGAGACAGTCATCTCAAAGTATAATTTTTGGAGGTAGATATGTACGCAGAGTTAGACATACTCCCAAGTCCCACTACTTACAAAAGTTAACCCATTCTCAAATGATCTAACATGCACCTGGGTTGATCAGGTAGTTTCGAATAACTTCCCCATTTCCTCCACACAGTTTTTGGGTTGTTCCATTGTATAACTTAATTGTTAGGCTTTTCCTATAAAACCTAAGCTCCTGGGCATTCAAAAGAATATTGGGTTTAATAGTAAGCCTTCCTACAGTATATCACTTTTGCTGTATGTTATTTTGTCTCCAAGATGGTACTTATGGATGCTGCTTACTTCCCTGGCATCTCTTTTGTTAAAGATGGCTTCTTGCCGGGCTCGGTGGCTCAGCCTGTAATCCCAGCAATTTGGGAGGCTGAGGTGAGTGGATTGCCTGAGCCCGCGGATTCGAGACCCGCCTGGGCAACTTGGCGAGACCTCATCTCTACAATAAATTAAAAATTAGCCGGGCGTGGTAGCACGCACCTGTAGTTCCAGCTACTTGGAGGGCTGAGGCGGAAGGATCACCGGAGCCCAGCAGGTCGGGGCTGCGGTGGCCAGAAGCGGCGACTGTACTCCAGTCTGGGCGACAAAGTGAGACTCCAACTCAAAGAAAAAAAAAAGATGGCTTCTTAAAATGATCCCTGGCTTAACCAACAATTAAAGCGGTTTGTAAAGCCCTTACGTTGTGCAAGTTCTTTGCGTGCCATAAATATCCACACTCAGTGTCCCGAGACTCAGTTTTAAATCCAGGACCACCCTTGGTGATCTGCATTCATAGTAAAAAGAAGAGCACTTTCAAGTCCCTCCAGGTGATTTTTCTTATAATGAAGCAACACCATCAGTATTGTGGGTGTTTAGCACAATAAGATGCAAGGGCTTTGGGAATACACACCATTATAATCTTGTAATAAGAGAAATGACAAAGCTGGGTGCTCTCCAACACAATTAGGGTGGTTTTTGCAGGGGTCAATCTGTGAAACATTTTTGACTGCATTGTCCCCCCAAGTGATATCTTTATGTATTGTGGTCATTGTCGGGGGGGCAGCAGGAGGGTGGTTTTATTGTATTAGTGTAGACATTAGGTGTCTGCTGTATCCAAAGACAAGATCTCTTTGGCAGTAACATGGATTAAAGCACGATAGTCTTAACTGTCATGTTGTATGGTAAATAAGGATTGCATGTGACTGCTACTCAACTCTATCACCTTACCGCCTAACTGAAAAGTCATTCAAAAGAATATGCATTGTCATGTCTCTGGAGGAAATAAAGGCATGGTCTACACAGCCTGCAGCTTTGAATACCACTCCAGGAAGCACTGTGCTTTTAATATATTTATCCCTTAGTGAATACATGCTTTTTGATTTTAGAGGATCATAGAATTGAAAGGAAAATGACTCAGGAAGGCTATTGTTCCTTTGTATGCAATAAGCAAGTCTTGCTACTCCTTTTTCAACACATTTATCAGAGACCAACTCTGTGCCAGATACATGGCAGGATTGGAAATACCTGGTTCCTGGTCTTCATAGGTTACAGTTGGGTGGGGGACTACAAAGAAATACATGTATGTAAACTACACACCACAAGGGTACCTGCATAATCAACGTTTGAATACCTAACCCTGAATTGTACCCCACATCTTTATAATTAAAAACAAAAAACTACACACCAAGCAGAGGAACAGGTCCCATGATAGTGAATAAGGGATTTAGCCAGATTGAGGGAGGTTATGATTCAACTGAGTCTGGAAGGGAGAGAATGAGAGAGCCAGTAAAAGGAGTGAAGTGTGACTGAGGCAGAGGCCCAGATGGAAGGGAGTGTGGTCCAGAATGGGAGGGTTGCACCAGGCTAGCCTTGTTCTGAATTTTAGACTTCAAAATAGCAGGTGACCTCTGGAGAGTTTTAATAGGGCCCCCAGTAAGCTCTGTGTGTGTTTTTGGGGACGCGAGTGGTGACCCCCTCAGGTCTAAGTTTGAGAAAAATGGCCTCCCAGAACCTTAGAGAGCAGAATGAACGGGGCTATAAGGAATCCACTTAGGCATTAAGCCTATCCAAGCAGGAACCATTACCATGAAAGTTCATCTTAGATCACACAGGAGTTCTCACAGGTCAGAAGCCTCCAGGCCTAGGTTTTCCATCTTATTAAAGGAGTTCATTTTCTTTCCAGCATTTTGGGAAGTCAAGGCAGAAGGATCCCTTGAAACCAGGAGTTCAAGACCAGTCTGAACAATATAGCAAGACTCCATCTCAAGAACCCACCCCTGTAGTCCTAGCTACTCAGGAGGCTGAGGTGGGAGAATGGCTTGAGCCCAAGAGTTCAAGGCTGCAGCAAGCTGTGATCATGCTACTGCGCTCCGGCCTGGGTGACAAAGCAAGACCCTGTCTAAAAAAAAAAATTTTCTTTCCTACCTAAATCCTTTTTACTATACCTTTATTAATACGTGTAGGACACTTTGAACCCACTTTCTTCTGTTAGATAAGGTCCATTGTGCTCTAGTCTACCTGATTTTCTCTAGATTTACAAATTCCTCCCTCACTACTCCCCCCCCCCTTTTATTTTCAGGCCCTGGTTTCAAACCTAATCTTGTTTCCCCCCCCCCCTTTTTTTTTTTGAGGTTGACCATTTCTCAAGTGCAGGAGCCTGTTTGGACATCATTCGGTCTTTGCCAGACGTTCCCCATGCTTGAGTATTAAGAGGAAATCCCATGATAACCCCTTTTGAAAAGCAGTGCTTTTGGTTTTGCTTTTAATTTACAAAACTAATACATACTTCAAGATTCAAGCATTTCAAGAGAGTATAAAAGTGGCATTCTTTCTCACCACTTGCCAATCCCAATCACAGAATTAACTATTAACAGCTTGGTTCGTAACATCTCTCATCTTTTCTATATATATGTATATGAGAGTGTGTGTGTGTATATACATACATATATATGGTTTTGTTTTTATGAGAAAAAAATGGACCATTAAATTCTTACTGTTTTGTGCACTAGTATCTTATACAGTGTGGATATTTTTTCAAGTGAGGAGTATGTATATATAGAATACATACATATTAAAATAAAGTTTCCTCATGCATTCCCATTCTGTCTTTCTCTCCCCCTCTCCTGCTTCCCACAGTACCTTCCTGTTGGTTCTCCCTGCCTTTTCCTTATCTACCTACAGAATCTCCCTGCAGCAGCTGGAGCAATTCTCTTAAAATGTCAAGTGAAAGGTCAAAGTCCTTGTCGTTGGCTCTGAGGCCCTCTCTGACCATTCCTCATCAACTCTGCTCCAGCCATAATTCAATCCTTAGGAGCTTTGTTCTAGCTGGTCCCACTACCTGGAATGCTCTTTCCCCAGGTACCCCTGGCTGGCTCCCTCATTTTAGTCCAATCTTTGCTCAAATCTCATTCTTCTAATGCATCCTATCCTGACCACGCTATTTAAAATTGAAGCTTGCTTCTCTGTTTGATGCCTTCCTCCTCGTAGCACTACCACCTTCTAACAATTAATAATTTACATGCATACTCATTTTCTCTTATTGTTTATCGCCTGTCTCCACTAGGATCAACACCACCTTCATGAATGTGTGACCTGTGCAGTCACAAAGCGTTCCACAGTTAGAAGGGCCCCTTGCTTGGTTTCGTGCTCTGCCATCATGGTCTTGAACTTTTGAACAAAGAGTCCCACATTTTCCATTTGTACTGTCAGTTGTGTAGCTGGCCTTGTCAAGAATGTAAGCTTCAGCCGGGCTCGGTGGCTCAACCTGTAATCCCGTGCCTTTGGGAGGCTGAAGTAAATGGATTGCCTGAGCCCGCGGGTTCGAGACCCGCCTGGGCAGCGAGACCTCATCTCTACAATAAATCAAAACTCAGCCGGGCATGGTAGCGCATGCCTGTAATTCCGGCTACTTGGAAGGCTGAGGCGGAAGGATCTCCGGAGCCCAGCAGGTCGAGGCTGCGGTGACTGGGAGCGGCCACTGCACTCCAATCTGGGCGACAGAGTGAGACTCCAACTCAAAAAAAAAAAAGAATGTAAGCTTCACAAGGGAAAGGGCGTTTGTTCTGAATGCTGATAAACTCCAATGTCCTGAAACAGTGCCAGACACTGTTGGTACTCAGTAAATGTAAGTACTTTGCTGTCTCCTAATAGCTGCATATTTTGAAGTTGACCACAATTTACTCAACTACCCCCCCAGACATGCAGCTGCTGTTACAAAAACATGCAGCACTGAACATTATACTTTAAAACTTGGTACCCTTGAGTGATTTGTTTAAATACTTTTGAAAGGGTAAATTGTGACTTGTAGTCCTTCTTTGTTTCTGGTGACAATGATATTATTGAGAATTTACATGCTTTTATTGGGAGCAGCTGTTTTTAGCAAAGCATTTGCAGACCATGGAACCTATTTCCCATTAGATGAGAGTTATCAAGTCTGCTGGAGCCTCTAAGCCAAGGTTCATAGCCTTAGGTTCACATAGGAATCACCTGGAGAGCATTCTGATGTAATTGGTTTGGGTTAGCCTGGGTTAATAAAAGTTCCCTGGAGATTCTAAAAGGCAAGCTTTACGTTCTCCATCAGCTTTAACCTCACAGAGAGGAATTGAATAGGTCTGTTGCTTTCTCTTTTCTTCACAGGGTGTCTACTCTTGCATTTTTTTGTTTTCAGTGGTGCAGTGGCTCAAAGGTACTGTAGTTTGAGATCATTTTCCCAAAGTAAACTGAAAAAAATCTTCCTGCTTGCATCGCGTTATGAGCCAAACATAAGCACAATGGTCATGTATGCATCAGTTGTGAATTCTGTTTCATGTTCCTGTCACTGCTGAACTTATTCATTAATAGGAATAGTTGAAAGACTTCTACATTCTCCACAAGAAGAGGTCAGAAGCACCATCATTTAACTAAGATATAGCCAGAGTACTTCTTTCACTTAAATTTGTTTGCAAAATATTTTAATGCTCTTGCTTAAATGGAACATGTGGTATGTTAAAAATTAACAAGAAAGAGAATGTGGAATAATTAGCAATTAGCACTCATGAGGAGGAAAGGTTATTTTCTAGCAAGTTCTTAGTTTCCCAAGTATTTATGATGTTCTCCCATCTCTACCCGCAACTAATTTTAGCAGGCAACGTTGAGGCTGAAAAATAATTGTGTTATGAGTGAATAAGTGGAGTGTGACATTCCTATGACCAAAATAACATAAAAGTCTTAAAATGTGAGGGAAAAAATATTCTTGGGATAAGGCTACTGGCAGTAAATGCCATTAATCTAGAAGTCCTGTATTAACATAAGAGACGCTAACACGGGTCCAACCCAGTGGCCCAATCCATTGATGTGACTAACCCCAACTTGAGACCAAAGGGGAACTCAGAATACATTTGAAATAGTCATAAAATCTAGAACTAGGTAGTATCTTTTATTGGCTGCTGAATGTGGCAAGACTAGTGAAAATTTCCATCAGTCTTTTCAACCCATCAGTTGGATAGTCCTCCCTATAGCTGCCCCCTTCCAGTAGGAATCTTATGAGGCAGATTTTCCATGAATCTCTTAGAAATTATACCTTGGATGGTTTTAATTCTTCCCATTATCTCCTGAAAATATATCTATCTTAGTCCAAAGGAGTTTGTCAACAAATATGTACTGAGTATTATTTTCCAGGCATGGTGCTAGACACTCAGTATCAAACAAAAGCAATAAAACCCCAGCCTTTTTGACATTCAGAGTCTGGCAGGAAAACCAGACATTGGATAATTTTGTTAATTTGTGGTCAGAGCTATGGAGTGTATGTGGTACCCTTGAGTGTCTAAAGTCAGGAGACTTAAACTGGATAGTGCCAAGAAAGGCAGCAAGAAGAAGGAAGGACTCTCCAAGGAGAGAATAAGACCTGGGCAAAGGCCTTTTTGCCAACGACCTGTGACTTATTTCACAAGTGGAAGGAAAGTTCATGAGACTAAAGATTTGCTGTAATGAGGGAGGAAAAATAAAAATAAGACCTGAAATGTGTCTGTAAGCCTTAGGGAGAAAGACCCACTGCTGATCCCATAGTGGGAGAAGAGAGAGCAAAAAGCTATTTACAAGGGACCAAGTTGGGCATCCCCCGCTTGCTAAAATAACTTCCACTACAAAAAGCAATGAGAGCAGCCACATTCAACCACTGAATAATCCTAAAATCCATTAGAAAAGCCACAAAGTATGTGAAAGGAAAATCATGTGTTGGTCTCTCTCTTTTTTTTTTAAACAAAGAAACACATATTTTGTTTATTCTTCCTGCAAGAGCCAACAACTGGGTTCTAGAAAGTACACTTGAGTAGGGAGTACCTTTGTCACCAGCTGCTTTCTTTAAACTGGTCTTATTGGAAACTTGTAACACAGGGAAACATTTTCTGTAGAAAGATAAGCAAAATCATTGAGCACTGTCATGAGCCCCGTGAAATCACCCCCTGAGTCTGGCTTATGAAGGTTTTTTCTCTTCAACCTATTTCTGTTTTATTTTAGAAATCTATTTCATGGGGGTTTATTTTTATTACTTTGCTGTATTTTGTCCGGGTTGTTTTTTGTTTTAGTCTTCATTTTTATTAAAAATGTATTTCCTCTCTCTTCCTGGATTCCATTGAAATGGATGAGGAATCCCAAAGGCTCATGTCTGGATAGTAAATATGTCTCTACTTTCATTCCTTTTAATGAACATTAATTTAGATTTTGAGAAAAGAGCCCTTCTTTTGCTCCCTTCCCCCACTATGTCATTAATGGTTACACTCAAATATTGGGAAATGGTCTGGTCTCTTTCTGGAATTTATGCCAGAAACAATTACATATTCTCTGTCATTTTATGCTACTTTTAGGAGGGGCCGGCTGTGGCTATTGCTGAGAACATAACTCAGGTCTGAGAAGACCGAGAGGAATAGTTGAGACAAAAACCTCTTAATTTTTAATTTGTTTTATGATTAGGTAATGTACACATATTACATTAGCTTTGTTAAAAAATCTAAATAGTAAAAGATAAAAACTCCTCTTGACTACTTCACTCCTAAATTCCCACTGTTGTCAAATCAGGGCTCTTCTTTTAGACACATCAGTAATTATGCAGATACACAAAAGCATATGTGTGTGTGTGTGTGTGTGTGTGTGTAATTTTTCTCTGTGGGGTTCTAAAATGGCAAGTGCATGATAATGTACCTATTATCTGATGATATTATTTGTTTTCTCCTACTTAATCTCTTAGATCTAGGCCTTTAAAAAAAACCCAAAAAACTGCTAAATAGTACAGTTGTCCTTTGGTATCCATGGGGATTGGTTTCAGGACCCAATGCAAATACCAAAATCTGTAGATGCTCAATCTCTAATACAAAATGGTGTCATATTTGTATATTACCTATACAATTCTCCCATATACTTTAAATCATCTCTAGATTATTTATAATGCCTAATACAATGTGAATGTGATAAATAATTGCCATACTATATTTGGGGAATAATGACAAGAAAAAAGTCTGTACACGTTTAGTTCTGTTGCAATTCTTTTCACAGATATTTTTGATCTGTGGTTGGTTGAATCGGCAGATACAAAGTGCCAACTGTATTCTATAGCATATTAGTCTGTTCAGGCTGCCGTAACAAAATGCCACAGACTAGGTGGCTTAAACTACAGAGTGTGTTTTCTTACAGTTCTGGAAGCTGAGAGTTCAAGATCAAGGTGCTAGCAGGTTTGGTTTCTGGTGAGGGATCTCTTCTCGGCTTACAGGTGGCCACCATCTTGTTGTGTCCTTTCATGGTCTTTTCTTTGTGTGTACTCCTGGAGTCTCTCCCTCTTCTCGTAAGAACATCAGACCTATCCCATTAGGCCCCGATTTTAAGAGTTCACTTAACCTTAATTACCTCTGTAATGGCTCTGTCTACAAATTCAGTTATATTAGGGAGGTTAGGACTTCAGGATATTAATTTTGGGGTATACAATTTAGTCTATAACTTATAGTATTATTCTTTATATTTCATTTAATGTTTTTAACTTTGTCTGCCATAGGATAAATTTTTTGTGATGATAAAATTTATTTTTAAAAACTTAATTGTATATATTTCAGTGGCTTTAAGGGTACAGTAGTTTTTGGTTACATGAATGTATTGTATAATGGTGAAAAAGTCTGGGCTTGAAGTGTACCCATCACCCCTACTAGTGCACACCGTACCTGACAGGTATTTTTTCATCCCTCCTCCCCACACCCCCAGACTTATCCATTGTACCATTTAATATGCCTTTGTGGACTGGTAGCTTAACTTCTACTTACAAGTGAGAACATGTGATATTTGGTTTTCCATTCCTGCATTACTTCACTTAGTAATTACTGCATAATTTTGCCCTCTTGTTCTCCAATTCCATCCAAATTGTTGCAAAAGACATTGTTTTGTACTTTCTTTTTATGACTGAATAGTATTCCACAGTATATATAAATGACAATTTTCTTCTGATTAGTTGATGGGTATTTGGTTAAAGGTCTTGCTGGGGCCTCCAAAATGTTAGGTTAAAATTTCAGATCTCCAAATTGTTAGGTTAAAAATATCCTAGCGAGGCCTCCAAAATGTTAGGTCAGACCCACCAGGGAAAGAAGTGTGTGTGATTCGGCGCCGCAAGAAGGATGCAAAGAATTGCACAGAAGTTAAATTGGAAAATATCCTTTATTTAGAAAGTAAATTATAGAGAGAGAGGAGATTCACCTCCCCAAGGTAGGGGAGGGGGCCAAAGCCAAGAAACAAGGCAGCCATAGCTCAAAGAGCCAATGGATACACCAGAGTTTAACAAAGCAGTGGCTAGAAAGTAAATTACAGAGAGAGGGGGGAGAGAGAAGATTCACCTCCTCAAAGTAGGGGAGGGGGTCAAAGCTAAGAAAACATAGCAGCCACAGCTCAAAGAGTACATGGCCAGACCATAGCTTAGCAGAGAAATGGTGTCTGGCTGCTCAGAAGTTAAATCCTTTTAAATTTTCCCTTTAATGGGGGGTAGGTGGTTAAGGTCATCGGGTGGTGGTCGGCTCCATGTCATCACAAAGGGGACAGGTAAGGATAGGTACTGATGTCAGGTGATGGACAGCAGGCAGATGGGTGGGCTGTCACATGATTGCTGCCTTGGTGACAGAGTCTGTCTTTGTCATGAAGGTCAGGAAGTGCTGATTAGGTTAACTTGGGTCTTATGGGTGGAGGCAAATACTTGAACTAGAAAAGCTAATTAGTGGCTGGGCACGGTGGCTCATGCCTATAATCCCAACACTTTGGGAGGCAGAGGAGAGAGGATCGCCTGGGCCCAGGGGTTCAAGACCAGTCTGAGCAACTTGGCGAGGCCTCATCTCTACAAAAAATTGTCTGGGTGTGGTGGCTGGCACCTGTAGTTCCAGCTACTTGGAAGATTGACACAGAAGGATCACCTGAGTCCAGCAGTGATCGTGAGCGTGCCACTGCACTCCAGCCTGGGTGACAGAGTAAACTCAAATTAAAAAAAGAAAACTAATTAGTACAAAACAAGCTGAGGAGGGGGCTGAAAAAAATGAGCAATATTTACCTCTGAGAAACTGGTTCTATCCTTGGGTAATGGATTAGAGAGTAAATTTAAGTTAACTGCTGGATAAAACATGACAACTAGGCAGTGGCTAGCTGCCCTTTGGCTATATTAACTCCATGTTATGTCCTTTCAATGGACTTTCAGGTCGATTCCACATCTTTGCAGTCGTGAATTGTCCTGAAATAAACATATGGTGCAGTTGTCTTCTTTGTATATCGACCTCTTTTCCTTTGGGTAGATACCAAGTAGTGGAATAGCTGGATGTAATGGTAGACCCACTTTTAGTACTTTACATTTTTTAAAGCTTAGCCACTGCATAATTTTGCCCTCTTGTTCTAAATGCGACCAAGATTTTCTTCACCACTGGGGGTGGAGGGAGGCAAGATAAAGGGAATGGAAATGAGGAGGGAGAGTGGAGCAAGAGATTGATTTTTAGAAGGCTGATGCCCAATTACTCATTCTCCATAGCCCACGGAGTTTTCAGCTGCTTCTCTCCCTGCTAAGCTACAAAGTGGGAGAATCTGGCATTTGAGAATGCAAAGTTAGAGGAGGCAGGCAAGGCCAGAAATGTCCTGCGTGGGCTGCGAGCCATCCTTGAAAATTAGCGTTGCCAGTGGGAAGCCTGGGAAGATGTAAAAAGCTCTAGGCCACAGACAGACACCCCCAGCTCCAGTTGCTACTCAGTCAGCCTTGTCTGGGTGAGTTGCGTCCAGTCACCAAAATGCAACGTTCACCGTTCTTTGTATCTTTCATGGACCCTCTGTATGCGTGCTCACCCAGGTTCCCTTATATCATGAGATCAAGGACTCAAGAAAGACAAAACATTTTTTAAAAAAACATAAATCTACAAGAGACTGCAGGAAATGTGCAATAGTGGAGAGAAATACCTTAACTTCTTGTGTAAGTCAGTGGTTCTCACCCAGGGGCAAATTTGCCCCACCCATAGTTAGCAATATCTGCAGCCATTGTCACAACTTGAGGAGTGGGGAGGTGTGTTACTGGTTTCTCATGGGAAACATGAGGACATGGATGCTGCTAAACTTCCTGCAGTACACAGGCCAGCTCCCACAACACGTCAATAGTGCCCAGATTGAGAAACTCTGCTCTAAGTCACATGATAATGATTCACTAGGGCTTTGAAATTGGGGAAATAATTTCAAAGAATATTGATATCTTAATTTTACTGATGTCATTTTTGAAAACTCTGCGTTCTTCCAAAATGGCTGACTTGAATGTTTCTTTGAAACAGGGGCTATCTCAGTAAACAGCTTCCTTTCATATTTTTCAGACAGCTACTGAAGCAGTGTGCTCAATGTCTTAGTCATGACACACAGTATGCTTGGAGAACAGTATGTGACATCTACAGCCATCCTAAGTTTGGTTACATATTCAGCTGAGTTATCAAGTGCCCTTGTGTAAATTTCAACCACCAATCACCGCTTCACCTTGAGTTAAATAATAAAATATGCTCCACAAGGTGTTGTGACAATTAATTAGTTAACTTTTGTAAGGGGTTTTGAAGATAAAAAGTCCACTTTGAGTTCTAACTATTATAATTAGGCAAATTAGACACTTTTTAGCCCTGACTAGTGGCTTTGATCCTGCCTGCCTTCTCACATGCCTGAGCGGTTCAGTGGGAGGAAGGATATTGGAGTGAGCAGTCATGGTCAGCAGCAGAAAAATGCAAACCTCGTTTGTGATGGCTGCTTTCAGATTCTCTTTTAAGGTGAGAAGAGGAGAAAAACATCCCAAGGGAAATTACAATCCCTTAGCAGTGATGAAGACTTCAAGTTATTACCTTTGAAACCCCAATACGTAAATTAGAGAAACGATGTATTCTCTCACTCATATTAATCATTCATTCTGTCCCTTCCACCCTCCTTCCTCTGCCCCTTTCTCCTCTCCCCTGGCCTTTCGTGAAGAGGAAAGCATGATTAGGAGCCTCTGCTGAAACCCTGTCAGACTACAACCTACATTTGGAAAATCTTTCTTTTCTGTGCAGACTGTTTTTTTAACCCCTTTGGCATTTTGTATCCTTTTTCCTTTGTAACCACTACCGTTGTATTTGCACAGCCTTATGGAAACCAAGAAGCACCTACTGTAGGTCAGCACGGCCTGGGACTCCTTTGAATCCTCACAACACCTCTGGAGATGGGTGTAATGATCTCCGCCTTCCAGATGCAATGGCCCAGGTTCACGGAGACTACTATCAAGACCGCGGTCATTGAGCTGCGAAGTGATGATGCTGGGACTGGGTGGTTCAAAGTCAGTGTTGTCTTCTTTCCAGAACCTCAAATTAAAAAACGTTCATGGCACTCTTTCCATCTGACTTTTGTCCGCCTGGGAGTGTAGTAGGGATAGTGGCATTTTCTGGTTTGCAGTAAGAAATGAGATGAGAGTTAAAGGGCATGCTTGTGAGCACCAACAAGGTAGTTGGTTCACCACCTTGCTCACCTCATATACTCCTCAGATCCTGAAATGTGACTTCCACATCGTCCCCTTGTGACCCTGAGCCCACTAGGCCACCTGATAAATCCAATGCCACCTTTCTTCTTTTCCCTTTCTGCAGCACTGGACCTGGCTGACCACTCCTTCCTTGATTCTCTCCTGTTGGCTTTGGCGTTTCCTTCCTCACCTCTCCGGGTACCTGCCACCCTCCTCTCCATTGTCTCTTGATCACTGTGTACCTTTTAAGCACCAATAGCTTCCCAGGAACCCATCTTGGGCAGTCTTTTCCACTTTGGTGATTTCATCTATTTCCATGGCTTAGATCAGCGGTCCTAAACTTTGCTGCATATTAGAATCACCTGGGGGAGCTTTTAAACTTCCTGGACTGTACCACAGACTAATTAACTCAGAATCTCTGATCATCAGTGCTTTTTTTTCCTCAAAGCTTTCTAGGTGATCCCAAAGTGTAGTCAAGTGTGAGAACCACAAGCATTAATCGTCTTCTATATGTGATTCTCAGGTGTATATTTCCAGCCCTGATCTCTCCCCCCAACACACGACCCACATCTCCACCTGTTCCCTGCTCCCTGTATCCCACAGACACTTCAGCCTCAGCACATCCAAAGAACAGGGTTGCCAGATTTAGCAAGTGAAAGTACAGAAGACCCTGTTACATTTTAGTAGAAGTAATGCTTGGGATATATTAAAAATTATTTATCCAGGTTAGGCCCTGTGGCTCAGCCTGTAATTCCAGCACTTTGGGAGGCTGAGGCGAGTGGATTGCCTGAGCCCGTGGGTTCGAGACCCACCCGGGCAACTTGGCGGGACCTCGTCTTTACAATAAATCAAAACAAAAAATTAGCCGGGCGTGGTAGCGCGCGCCTGTAGTTCCGGCTACTTGGAAGGTTGAGGCAGAAGGATTGCCGGAGCCCAGTGGGTCGACTCTGGGGTGGCTGCGAGCTTGCCACTGCACTCTAGCCTGGGCGACGGAGCAAGACGCCAACTTAAAAAAAAGTATATATCTGAAACTCAAATGTAACCATACTCTTGCATGATTTCTGGCAACCCTACCAAAGAGAAAATGAACTCTCTTGGGATTGCTTAGAGGACTGCTTGGCCTGGTGCTTGCCTGTACCTTGGCTTCTGCATGGACGGGGATGCCTCTCCTTTCTAATGAAATTCTGCTCATTCAAGGCAAAACAAAACAAAATGAAAGTAAACCAAAGCAAACCCTCCTTGGAGTCATTCTTGTCATACTCTGATCCATTGATAATTCCCATGGAACCTTCCCTAATACTCCTTCCAGCTGGTTCTGCTCACCCTCCCCACTAAAGTTCGTTTCAGGCATCATCATCTTGCACCTGGACTTATGTCACAGGTTGCTAATTGGCCTCACCACTTCCATACTTGCCTCCTCCTCTTGTGCGCCTTTTTTGTTTTGTTTTGTTTTTGAGTTGGAGTCTCACTCTGTTGCCCAGGCTGGAGTGCATTGGCCGCTTCCGGCCACCGCAGCCTCGACCTGCTGGGCTCCAACGATCCTTCCACCTCAGCCTTCTGAGTAGCTGGAATTACAGGCATGCGCTACCACGCCCGGCTAATTTTTTGATTTATTGTAGAGAGGTCTCACTGCCTAGGCGGGTCTCGAACCCGCGGGCTCAGGCAATCCACTCACCTCAGCCTCCCAAAGGCACGGGATTACAGGCTGAGCCACTGAGCCCGGCTTTTGTGCGCCTTCTTAAAGTAGGTCACATCCTGCCATTTATCTGCCTGTGTGGCCCTTTCCTATTTTGTCACACCCACTCCTTTTGCTGGCATGGCCACCAACTGTTTCAGGCTACACTGGCTGGACTTCTCTGCCTGTAGACTTTCTCTGACCAGTGGAACTGGCTCTTTCATGGAAGCAGCAGGCTGGCAGTGCTGGCGGCTTTTACCTAAAGATTGACAGACCTTGGGTAGATGATCTATACTGTTTCTCAGAGTTCTCCAGCAGGGTTAATCACAGTTGCCCACAGTGATGATTTGCTTGTTGACTCACCATGCATTGGCACCTTCTGTTCCTGTCTAACTTCCTCCGTCCTGTGCTGGCATTTACTGGGATCATCTTCCAAATAAGCAATTTGCCCTTGAATCCTTGACTCAGAGACTTCTGTGGAGCCCCTCCCCCAAATTAAGACACTAGTAAACTCTTAGTAGCCTTCTTTCAGTGTGTTAAACCATTGACACACATATGTCCAATGAGTGGGAGAACACAGACAAATGGAAAGACAGTTTAGGAACAGGAAATTAGAATACATGACTTTTCATGATGTCACAAGATTGACCTTCTCTTTTCCTTTTTATTGAAACACTTTCCTAAAACTGGAGAGAATTCCAATCTTAAGCTCTTTTGGGGTATGCTTTGTGATTTCCCAAAGTCCCTTAAGTGTCTCATTCACCCACAAAGGAGGTCCCCTGGGAACCTTGTTTATAGTCTCTGATCCTGGCCATGCATGATTGGACTGGAGTGGCCATGTGACCCAAGCTGGACCAATGAAGTCCAATTTCTCAGGGATCTGGAGTCAGGACAGTGTAGTTCAGTCCCAGCTAAGCAAAATAAAACATGGGAACAACAGGATGGCCACTTTCCACCACATAGTTTCCATTTCATGGGCTAAGTAAAGGAAAAACTTAATCTGCAGAGAGAAAATGAAAGAGAGTTTTATCTAGGTCCCTAGCTGTCTTCCAGTCCCTTCCTGAAGCTCAGCCACATGCATCCCTGTGCATGGCTTCTGAGAGACAACCTGAATTTTTTTTTTTTTCTTTTTCCTTGTTTTGAGTTGGAGTCTCACTCTGTCGCCCAGAATGGAGTGCAGCGGCCGCTCCTGGCCACTGCAACCTCAACCCGCTGGGCTCCAGTGATCCTTCCGCCTCAGCCTTCCAAGTAGCTGGAACTACAGGCGTGCGCTACCACGCCCGGCTAATTTTTTATTTATTGTAGAGATGAGGTCTCGCCAAGTTGCCCAGGCGGGTCTCGAACGCGCGGGCTCAGGCAATCCACTCACCTCAGCCTCCCAAAGTGCGGGATTACAGGCTGAGCCACCCAGCCCGGCTACAACCTGAATTTTTATAATGTTGGGAGTTTTTTCCCCCTTTAAGTGCCTTAGCTAGCTCAAGTTAGTTTCTGTTACTTGCAACCAAAGGATTCTAATAAATACAGTTTCCATGGAGCTTGCTACAAAAGAAGTGAAGCATCTTTGATATGCTTTCCTGGTGGAAGATTTTTGTCCAAACGACTCAGGTGGCCAACAATAAGCATCCAGTGCCCAAGGGGTGCTGTCAGGATGAAGGTGGGTAGCACAGTGCATTTTTTGGTTTGTTTTTTGAGAGGATTTTGGTTTTTGTTTTCCTTTAGTTTGCCCATACAACTGGAACATTTTGGTGCCGTTTGCATCTTAAGATATTTTGTCTCTGTTAAATCCTAACGTTGGGGCAAAAATATATCGTTTGGCAATCACTCTTAAAATTAAAAGCATTTCTCTTAAATAGAGGAAAATAAGCAATGCCATCTTTTAGCCATTCTAAAAATTTAATATATTGGATCACAGGTTTTCAAAGAATATGAGGCAATCAATTAATTTTCCTATCCTTCCCTACTTAAGTAAATTCTAATCCTGAAAGCATGCCAGTAATGAGTTGGTATCGGAGGAGCCATGTTGGCAGACTGGCTACATGGATGACCCCAATTAGTGGCCTCTCTGGATTCATTTCTTTTACTCTGAACCTTTGTAGTTCTGTTTCAGTATGACGGTGGACTAGTCTTGTAATTGTTTTAGCCAAAAGAATGCATAGAAATGACAGCATGACTGTTACAAGCCTAGGTCTCAAGTGGCCTTACATACTTCACTTTTTCCCTTGCACTATTAATATTGCACACTCTTGGACTCCAGCCATGTTATGGGAACTAGCCCCAGTCAATATGCTGGGGAACAAGAGACCATGTGGAGCAGAACCAAGTCATTCTACAAGATCTGACAATTAAGTTTGCGAACCTATCCTCGGAAAAAGTGCTACGTACATCATTGCTTAATAGCACCACAACCGGGCTCAGTGGCTCAGCCTGTAATCCCACGCCTTTGGGAGGCTGAGATGAGTGGATTGCCTGAGCCCGCGAGTTCAAGACCCACCTGGGCAGCAAGACCTCATCTCTACAATAAATCAAAAAATCAACTGGGCGTGGTGGTGCATGCCTGTAATTCCGGCTACTTGGAAGGCTGAGGTGGAAGGATTGCCGGAGCCCAGCAGGTTGAGGCTGCGGTGGCCAAGAGTGTCCACTGCACTCCAGTCTGGGCGACAGAGTGAGACTCCAACTCAAAAAAAAAAAAAATAGCTCCACAGTCACCATTGAAGTACTCCCCTTGGGAAGTTATGCACTGATGCCAGCACCTAGTCCACCGGTCAAGGCAATTTTGGAACTCTTTTTCTGGAATGGTCATCAGAGCTGTTGTTGCATTACCCTTGATGTCCTGAGTGTCATCAAAATGTCTTCCTTTCAATATTTCCTTTATCTTTGGGTAAAGAAAAAAGTCATTGGGGGCCAGATCAGATGAGTAGGGAGGGTATTCCAATACAGTTATTTGTTTACTAGCTACATACTCCCTCACAGACAGTGCTGGGTCAACTGGAACATTGTGGTGATGCAAGAGTTCCTTTGGGACCATTTTTGCCCCTCTTTTCTCATGCCAAGATTTTCAGTTAAGATGTTCCTAGCTCTTTCTCTGTCAATGTTTATTTGGTCTGCTATGCTTCTCACAGTCAGCTGATAATTTTAACACGCAATCTGACAAATTTTTGAATGTTTTTGTCAGTTTTGCTCATTACTGGTCATCCTGACCTCTCTTCATCAGTGATGCTTTCTCTTCCCTCAGAAAAACGTTTAATCCATTTGTACGCTGCTGTTTTCTTCATGCCATTAACCTCATAAACTTGGACTAACATGTCCGTGATTTCACTTCCACTTTTGCCAAGTTTAACAAGAAATTTGATGTTTGTTCATTGCTTTAATTCCAACTCTGACATTCTTGCGATGGCACACAAAAACACGCAACAACAATAATGAACACCACTCAGCAAGACACCACCACATGTCAGCATGAACACAACTGTAAGACACTGATATACAAAGGTTATAAAACTTTACTGAATTGTTTGTACAGTGCTACCATCATAAGTGCGTGGTGGCAAGTTCACGAATTTAATTGTCAGACCTCATAGTCTGTCAAGGCTGTGAAAACCAACCAGCCCTAACCAACCTGTCAGCCGTCTGCAGCCACATGAGCAAGTCCACTCAAGATCTGCAAACTAGACCAGAATAGTAGAACCATCCACGTGATCTGTAGACTTTGGAAATATGATAAATTATTATTGTTTTAAGTTATAGTTTTGGGGTGGTTTGTTATATAGCCTCATTGTGACAAAAGACGTAGCTGATATGCTACCAAAGCTTTTTTCTACTAGAGTTTCAAATGCTTAAATCCCTAACATGAAACTTGAAAGAAAAAGATATTATTGTTCTGTCTATGTGTGTTACCATAGATTTTCTACGGATTTGGAGGCTATATTAGAAATGACTAATTTAATATGAGCTATATTGTATACACAGAAGTCTCTCTACAGGGACTTGGGTATCATCTGAAAGAGATGAGTTCTCCAGAGGAGAGGCTAGTAAACTACAGCCCATGGACCAAATCCTACCCATGACCATTTTTTGTACATAAAATTATGTTAGAACACAGTCACACTCATTTGTTTACATATTGTCTATGGTTGCTTTTGCACTGTGACAACAAAGTAGCCATAATTGTATGGCCTGCAACACTTAAAATATTTATTATCTGGCCCTTTCTATAAAAAGTTTGCCGGCAGACAGGCTCAGTGGTTCAGCCTGTAATCCCGCGCCTTTGGGAGGCTGAGGTGAGTGAATTGCCTGAGCCCGCAGGTTCGAGATCCACCTGGGCAACTTGGCGAGACGTCATCTCTACAATAAATCAAAAAATTAGCTGGGCGTGGTAGCGGGTGCCTGTAGTTCCAGCTACTTGGAAGGCTGAGGGGGAAGGATCGCTGGAGCCCAGCAGGTCGAGGCTGCGGTGACCGGGAGCAGCCGCTGCACTCCAGTCTGGGCAACAGCATGAGACTCCAACTCAAAAACAAAAAAGTTTGCTGGCCTGGTGCAGTGGCTCTTACCTGTAATCTCAGCACTTTGGGAGACTGAGGCTGGAGGATTACTTAAGCTCAGAAGTTAAGATCAGCCTGGGTAACATAGTAAGACCTCATCTCTACAAAATTAAAAAATTAAAAAATTAGCTGGGCATGGTGGCATATGCCTGTAGTCCCAGCTGCTCAGGAGGCTGAGGCAGAAGGATCACATGAGCCCAGGAGGTTGAAGCTGTGGTGAGCCGTGATCATGCCACTGCACTCCAGCCTGGCCAACAGTGTGAGAACCTGACCAAAAAAAAAAGTTTACCAATTCCTGTTCCAGAAAATCTAAAAGTAAAGTACCATGTGCTAATAATTGGAAGAGTTGTGCCATATGGATAAGAGGGTCAGAGCAGAGAAAACAATTTTAAATAAGAAGAAAAACCTGAGGTTGCAGGGGTAGATGCTGGAAACCGCAGCCACCCACTTGGGATGGCAATGTTCTGCACATAAACACACCCATGCAGCATCCACCACTGAGAATCAGCAGGGGATGATTTAATTAATGACTAGTAGCAATTCCTCTGCTCAAGAAGGGAGCCCAGTTTGTTCTAAATATAAATGTCACTCTTAAACTCTTTAAAAACCACTTTTCACTGTAGTCAACAGTTAAGCGTTTGTAGTCTTTCTCCCTGGAGTGAAAGTTTTTTTTCCAAATGTAAGAAACCGTAGAGAAAAATATTACAAAGAGATTGGTTCCAATTAACTCTGCCACTGATTTACTGCCTAATAAATAAAGAGACAGAGAGTCGTGAAGATTAACCAAGATTCTCATGGATGATAGATCCTAGATGCTCATATAAGTCTTCCTATCAATTCTCCTATTTTAATGTGAAAATATTGGGAGCAAAAAGGTATGGGTGAATGACATAGATAAAATGGTCTACCTACGTTTGCCTTAATTGAAATGTATGAAGGAAATGCATAATTTAAAGGAATAGTTCATAAGTCTTTGTAAAGTAAATCACTTTATGCTGTGATTGTCCAGGCATGTCTGCTTTTCCCCTCTTCTTCTTGATTGAATCGTTGCTATGTGTCCAGCATTGTACAACCCCTGCCCCCCACTGGAATGTTGGAGAAGTGCCTCAAAGTTAACAAGTCCAGGAAGACAGCACTATTGTTTCCTCCATGTAAACCTGCTTTGCCCTCTTCCCTAGCCATGATTTAGGATAGCAGCCCCACTCAGTTGTTCATGCCCAGACCTACGGACTTCCTTGGCTTCTGCTCCCCTCATTTCTCCCATCCAACACATCGCCAAAGTCTGTCAGTTCTTCCTTGAAATAGAACCCAAATCTGACCACGTCTCCTCATCCCCATTGCGGTCATCACAGTTGGGCGATATCTGGAGACATTGTTGGTGGTCACATCTAGGGTGGGGATTGCCACTGTCTTCTAGTGGGTAGAACCTAGGGATGCTGCCAAACACCCCACACTGCAGAGGACAGCCCCCACAAAGAACAGTTTTCTGACCCTGTGTCAGTAGTGCCGAGGCTGAGAAGCCCCACCCTACTGAGTTCTCTGCTCAAATAAGTTCTCCTCTGAGAAAACTTTATCGACTCACTCTTTCCAAAAGAGCTCCTCCTCCTCCTCCCCCCATCACTTCTTAGTTTGTTTTCCAGTTTACCACTATCTGGAATTGGAGTGTGTATTTCTGGTTTTTGTCTCTCATTCCCACTTGAATGTGAGCTCCCTTCAGGCAGAACTTTGGCTCACCACTGGTTCTCCAGTGTCCAGCACATAGTGGCACTCCAATAAATGTTGAGTGATCTCTGGGGCTTGGAGAAGTTAGGTAACTTGCCCAAGGTCACACGAGGCTCGAGGCTCCTAAGAGGCCAAGTTGCCTTTTTTCTATCAGCCTTGTTCAGTATATATGCATGCAATCTAAGGAAAAGCTTGTGCTGGCTATGCAAATGCAACTCTGAGACAATTTCTCTAGCTTTCTCCTTCCAATTTTCCACACTCTCCCCATGCCCTGTTGCCAGCCCTCTTATGCAGAAATTCTAGATCTATTAAAACCCAAATCCTCCGACTCCTCACCTCCCTGACAAATACACATTTCTTGTTCCCCTCTGACTTCTCCTTCTAGTCCCAAACGGCCACAAGTGAGGTGGAAATGCCAGGCACCAGCAGCCTGAGCACACACAAGCGGTCCATCTATCAGCAAACCTCTGTGTCGATATTGGATTAATTGCTTGCTTAACCTCGAGTTCTCTGTCACTTCCCCTCCCAGACAAAAATTACTAGTCTCCTTCGGCACCGACTTGGCAATAACAGAGAAAGCCTTGAAATGATTATTCTAATTTAAAGACAGCCTGAATTCCTGGCTCTTCTTGAGGAACGTAAAATGGTGAGTATCCTTTGTTCTTGCAAAAGTGATGAACTTAAGAAAAACTCATTTATTTGGCCTTCTTGACTTTTCAGTACTTAAAGATGACTTCAAATTTATTATGTTAAAGTTTTGACATTTCTGTATTTTATCATCAGACATCTTACCTTTGAGAGTTGCCTGTTTCTATAGATTTGTTTCTATGCCACTTTTCCTCCAGCACTACCCCCTCCACACCCACACTCACAAATTGATGACTTATTTCTCATGCTGAATAAATAGCCATCGTTACCATGGGAATGAGCTTGACAGGAGATGGCTGGCTGTCAGAGGGGAGCCCCCGGCTGGACACCCCCAAGGTTGCAAAACAGAGGATGCCACTTGGAAGAAGGTCCCAGACTTTGCAGCGGGCTTGCCTTTTTGCCCTTATCAAGAGTAGTCTGATTTTCAGTGCTCTGAGGCCTGTTCCTTAATGAATTAATTTCTTGGCAACCCTCTCAGTGTGCAGCTGAGCACTTCAGTTTCTCATTTGGGATTTCCTGTCAACCTTGACCTCCCTTGGCTCTTGCTGGGAAACTTGCCTGCAGACGAGCCTGACTCCAGTCTCGCTTAGTCTGAATTACCTCTTCCTTAGGAGACAAGCTTTATTTGTTGGCTCTCCATAATCCCTCTAAGGTGTTCGACTTGAGAGGAACCCCGAAGCTCTTGAATCATATTTGAGCGGCAGTTTTGTTGGCTGCAAAATTTAAATTTGCCAAGTCCAGGAGAAAGTGACTAAGACAATTAATGTTTCAAGGTAGTACGACTATATCGAACATGAGGCAGAAGGTCATAGAGTAGAGAGAATTCAGGTTTTGGAGTAAGGTGTTAGTTCAAATGTTATTCAGCTACATGCGTGCTGTGTGGTCCACCATCAATCGCTGAACCTCTCTGAACTTCAATTCCTCTTACAAAATGAGATTTATGATACCTACCATTTTGGAGTTTGGGGAAGGATTAAGAATAGAGCATGTGTGGTTCCTAATAAAACCATTGACACATTTTAGCGACTTTCTGTAATTTTACTGAGACTCTTAACTATGGAATAGTTTTCTGTGAAAACCCCAGGCTAACACTTGTGTTTCCATACAGATACAGTCCATAGTGGGGTTCTAGTCAGGCTTACTGAACTACCTACCTGTGTGACCCTGGGTCATGTGCTTTCTCCCCCCCGCCCCCACCAGCCCCTGAAATGCTACACATCAAGGAATCAGAGATGTCTCTTTAGTGTGTGCACTAAGGTGAATGCCGTCAACCTTGTGGTTTTGTTGGTGATAAATTACATGAGTGACAGGTCAAGTTTCTCGCCTGACTCCTGAAGCACACTGAGCCTGCGTGTGATAGAGTGGCCTCAGCCCAGCCCACTCTCCCAGACACCTGTGAGAGCACTTACAACTGATTTGGAAAAGCAGCCTCTGCATCTGCATGGAGTTTTAAATCTTGCAAAGGGGCATGACAATAACATGTCTCATTTTATAATTCCACACAGCCCTGGGAGGAGTACATGATCATTCTGTACCCATTTTATAGATAAAGAAGCTGAGGTCTAGAAAGTTTGCCCAAGATTGGAAAGTATGGGATTAAAGGCAGATTTCCCATCCCCAGTGACCTCCCGCTACCGCTTGCTCTTTACTTTCAGACTGATGGAGACTCTGGCTCCCGAGGCTCAGAACAGTCTGACATTACACCGACAATTCGCTTTCACTAAAGCACTGCCTCTGCACAGCTTGTGCAGGGTAATGTCACCAGGACACACCTTTCAAATCTGAGTCATTTTTTCTCTGTTTCCATCTTATAGTCAGCAGTGGGTTTTCAACAGGATCTGAATGTCTTTTGGCAGAATCTGAATGGATAATAGTGATGATGATGGCTAACGTTTATTTGGGACTTTATTTATTTTTTATTTTTTTGAGTTGGAGTCTCACTCTGTCGCCCAGACTGGAGTGCAGTGGCTGCTCCCGGCCACCGCAGCCTCGACTTGCCGGCCTCCGGTGATCCTTCCACCTCAGCCTTCCACGTAGCTGGAACTACAGGTGCGCGCTACCACGCCCGGCTAATTTTTTGATTTATTGTAGAGATGAGGTCTCGCCTGCCCAGGCGAGTCTCGAACCCGCGGGCTCAGACAATCCACTCACCTCAGCCTCCCAAAGGCATGGGATTACAGGCTGAGCCCCTGAGCCCGGCTATTATTTGAGACTTTCAAAGGCACTGGGGTAAGTGCTTCACAGAGCTGGCCTTATTTAACTCTTACCTAATGAGCTTCATCATGCAGAAGAGCTTCCATGCAGAAGTTGGCGGGTCTATCCTCATGTGATGAAAGAGGAAACTGAGACTTAGAGAGGCACATTACTTGTCCAGGATCACATGGAAGGTGTGTGCAAAACCCAGGAATGGAGCTCAGATTCTGGAATCCATATGCTTAGTAGTCTTATGGTGCCCTGCAGAAATAGCCTAACCTTTCAATGGACAAGCCCATTCAGCAAAACTTTCCCATGTGCCTGCTGGGTGCCCCATACTAAGTTAGGTGCTGGGTAGACGTCACCACTCAGGAGAGGCTGTGATTGTGTGGGGAAGACAGCTAGAGAAACCAAGTGTACTGAGCATTGTGAGAGGGTAGGGAAGGGAGCAAATATGTCTTCCTGAGAGTGTCAAGGACAGTGACCCAGAGGGACTTGGGGATGGGAAGTAGTCTATTAGGAGGAGGATCAAGTTATGCTCCAAGCAGGAACAGTGGCATGTATAAAGTCATGACAAAAGCATGGCATGGCTTTGGAAATATAGTTTTTAAAATTTTGGTGTGGCTGAAACACAAGGAATAGAGAAGGTAGGGGAAAGGAAAATAAAATGAAGGGAAAGAATCTGAGTCAAGACAGGAATGACATTATCTACCAAACTAGAAAGTTGGATTGACTATTAAAGAAATGGGTGCATACAACGTTCTAAGTAGGAAAGGGCCAAGATAAGACTAAATTTGGGGGAGATCGCTCTGTTGACTAGAAGTGGACAGCAAAGGGGGGCAGGGTAGAGAGCCCAGTTAACAGGCTGTTGTCAAAGGCCAGCAAAAAAATGATGTTGACTGGATGTAAGACTGCACATCTGGAGTCAAAGAAGAGAATTTGGAGATGCACTGGGCAGAATTTGTTGACATGGAAGTCAAGTGGAGGGCTGAAGAAGCTCAGGTGATATTCATGCTTCTAGCTTGGGGAGTGGGTAGATCTTTTACTATTCATCAAGATAGTGAAAACAAGAGAAGGAACAGGCTCAAGAGGAAATACTGCCAAGTGTTTGTGGTTTTATGATACTTAGATAGAGATGTCCAGTGGCATCTGGGTTAAGAGTTTGAAGTTAAAGAGAAAAATCTTCCTAGTTGACACAAGCTGGGATGTCTGTCTGTTGCAAACCAAATCTCCAGTGGCTGTGCTGGTGTTACCTGCTCCCAGCCATACCTAATGAGTCCAAGGCAATTGTTCTCAGCTGTGATCATTTTGCCTCCTCCTACCCTGGGAGACATTTAGCAATACCCAGAGTGGATGCCACTGTCATTTGATAAGTAGCGGCCAGAGATGCTGCTAAACATTGTACAATGCACAGGACAGCTCTGAACTAGAGTTAGACTGACCAAAACCTCTACGGTGCTGAGGTGGAGAAACCCTTGTCTAAGTATAGAGTCGACTTACCCAAGTAGAGTCAATCAGAATTTCTTCTCCGAGGAATTTGACAAGTCAAATGGTGGGTACTTGTAGATGGAAGGCAGCCAGAGCCAAGCCATATTTTGCCAATATCCAGAAGAAAGGTGAGTAAATGCTACTACTGTGCCCCCAAGTTTCTCTGGCTGTTCTGTTCTATCATTGGCCTCTATGTATTATCCTAAGACCCTTCCAAGAGATTTATTTCATGTTCAAGTTGTGCTTTGGTTAGTCCAAGTTTGCTTAGAATCAAAGTACTTATATTAGTTTGCACACTTGGTTGCTAATGACTGGAATCCATGTTAAGCTGGTAAAACTAAAAGGAAAATCCCTTGGTTCATGATTCTGGGAAGTGTGGACATTGGATGCCTTCGGGTACATTTTTTTGGAACCCAGTATCTCAAATTATGTCAGGGGTGATCTGTCTCCCTCTCTCCTTGCATCCTGTGTGACTTGATCTCTTTATATTCTGTGACTAGAAGACACAAGAACATGTTGGACAAACACAGCTTCTGCTCCCCTCTGCAGAATATGATATATTTTCCTGCTTTTTTATATACAACTTTAGAAAGCTGCTATTGCCAAATTACTTCCATCCCAGCCACCTATGATGCCATGCAGTGCTAGCTGGGCCAGGAGCTCAGCTCCAGAGATTCCCAACCAGTGACACACACCTGGAATCTCACTGTGGAGTTTGATCGATTCATCCAAGAGACTTCCCTAGACTCCCAACCATGTTGCAAAAGCAGCCCAAGCCTCTCCTCTTGACTCAAAAATGTTGAGTTACTCTTTCGGAAGTCATGGCTTTTTTTTTTTTTTTTTGAGTTGGAGTCTTACTCTGTCACCCAGACTGGAGTGCAGTGGCCGCTCCCGGTCACCGCAGCCTCAACCTGCTGGGCTCCGGCGATCCTTCTGCCTCAGCCTTCCAAGTGACCGGAATTACAGGCATTCGCTACCACGCCTGGCTGATTTTTTGATTTATTGTAGAGATGAGGTCTCGCTGCCCAGGCGGGTCTCGAACCCGCGGGCTCAGGCAATCCGCTCACCTCAGCCTCCCAAAGGCGTGGGATTACAGGCTGAGCCACCGAGCCCAGCTAAGTCATGGCTTTTAAATAAAAAACTGGGCTTCTCTGGAAGAGATCGTTGACTGCACACCAACAGCCATATCTTTTTCTTCTTTGAGGACTGTGAGACCCTGAGACAAAGTCTCTCAGCAGAAGCTATGAGCTCTGCTTCAGCCCCAGCTCTTTAACCCTCTATCCCCCATCCTTCCAGGTTGTTTCCTCTTCCAGCAGGCTCAAATGGAGACAATTCCCAGGCACCCATGGAATTTATGTGTTGAAGATGGCAGAGGTACCGCCAGCCTGGCTCTCCCAAGGGACTGCCTGGAAGGACCCCCCTGCCACCCTATTTACCTGCCTAGATCTGTTATACAAGCAAATAATAAACCTCTAGGGGTCTATTGGTTAGAGCAGTCAGTCCACCCTCAGACTGAGTTGTTTACTTTTTAGTTCTTTTTGCTATCCCATGCACATTCCATCATATAGGCTTATGCAAGATTACAAATAATACTTCCTTCTCACAAAATAGAGGAATTCGGACTCCATGGTGATCAAATTTTGAAACAGATATCCTGCTGTTCCTCTCTCTGTTGAATTTCCTTTGTGAGTTTGATTTGCCCTGATTACAAAGACAACTGAGGAGAAATGGCATCATTTCTTCAAGATCTTTAGCACACTGCAGTGACATTTAAACTAGAAACGGAGAGCCACGCATCAGTTTTGTAGGAAGCTTTCAACTTCATCACAATAGCTTTGTTTTTGAGTTTTGCATGGCCCTTGGTCCTGTTCCCAAGGCCTCTTCCCTTAAGGTTAGTTAGCATGCTGTCTGTATTCTTAGAGGACTCCGAATTTCCCTTCTCTCTCAGTGGTTCAAAGGAAGACTCCAAATGAGCCTTTCATGATGAAAGGGAAGGAAGGCTTGCTTCTATAATCCTCAGCTAACTAAAGCCTACCACCCAAGAAAGAGTTGCAGGAGGCCATGACAATGGGAACAAGGGAGGCCTTTATATAACCACCACAACAACAATAACAACAACACAGTCACAGCTACTATTTCTGCTGTTGCTACTTGTTAAACTCTTCCCAAAGGCCAATATGTATATTGCAGAAACTGCATTACTGAATCATCACATTATTAGGGCAAGCATTACTACTGCATTTTACAGGTGAGGAAACTGATACTTATGAGGTGGAAAAGCTTATCCTATTTAGTTGTGGCATTGAAGCCAGGTATAGTGGCTCACACCTATAATCCCAGCACTTTGGGAGGCCACAGCAGGAGAATTGCTTGAGCCCAGGAGTTCGAGACCAGCCTGGTCAACATAGTGAGACTTTGTCTCTACGAAAAATAAAAAAAATTAGCCAGGCTTGGTGGTGTGCACCTGTAGTCCCAGTTACTCGGGAAGCTGAGGCAGAAGATGTCAAGGCTGCAGTGAGCTATGATTATGCTACTGCACTCCAGCCTTGGCAACAGAGTTAGTTCCCCCACAACTCAAAAATAAAAATAGAAATAAAAAAGTAGTGGCACTGAAGCCTGAAGTTGAACCAGCTTGCCTGGCTCTAAAGCTTGAGCTCAGAACCAGTCTGATAAATTTTTCTCACCCCTTGTGTTTTGGGGAAGGTAATAGGAAACTGAGTTTCCTGAGGCTAGGAATTTTTGTTTGAAAAATATGTGGGGTGGGGGAGGGAGGTTTTTAAACAGAGAGTGTATTTTACGAATGGCAGAGTTGTGGGCATTTGTTGATGGACAGAAGTGTGTGTTGTGTTGCGTTGCAGGGCTGTCCTCTGGAGGGATGCAGTGACTTGGCCATTGACTGAACGTCTGACCCAGAGACATGCAAATTAATTTAATTTAATTTTATTTTTTTGAGTTGGAGTCTCACTCTGTTGCCCAGACTGGAGTGCAGTGGCTGCTCCCGGCCACCGCAGCCTCGACCTGCTGGGCTCCAGCAATCCTTCCACCTCAGCCTTCCAGGTAGCCGGAATTACAGGCATGCGCTACCACGCCCGGCTGATTTTTTTGATTTATTGTAGAGATGAGGTCTCGCTGCCCAGGCGGGTCTCAAACCCACGGGCTCAGGCAATCCACTCACCTCAGCCTCCCAAAGGCGCAGGATTACAGGCTGAGCCACCGAGCCCGGCTTATTTGAATTTGAGGTGTTCAAGTCTATGTAACTCATGACCAGGTTGTACCTTCTGATTCAACTCTTTGTGATGCATAGATTACATCTATACACTCTAACTTTTTCCTGTTATTTTATTCCCCTACTTTTTTCTCTCTTTAAAGCATTCATCTTATTTGCGGGTGTCTTATTTGCATTTCTCCAGAAGTAGATCGTGAGGTGAACAATTGAGTGCAAGTAATATATTCAGATGGTGATCCCAGGAAGGACTGGGAAGGTGGTGAGAAAGTGAGAAAAGAAAGCCAATGCAGGAAATCTTAGTGAGCAGGCCACCTCTGGGGGAAAATGGGCTCCATCCCAAGGGGGAATCCCTGGACACAGTGAAGGACATACCTCCGAAATGTTCTGCCAAAAGTGGAAACCATCAGCTGAGCAGTGAATGCTGAGTGATAATGGCTCAGGGGCACTGAAAGCATCTGCCACCATGGACTGGGTGAAGGAAAAAGAGTCTGAGAATGAGGAGGGCTGTATTCTAGCAAGGGAGTCAGTACAGTCTTGGTCAAAGAATCCCCAGATCAGGAAAGACTGTTTTTAAATCTCAGTTCTCTTGGGAAACTTGAACAAGTGACCTCCCCTTTCTGAGTCTCAGTTTTCCCATCTGTAAAGAAAAGTTCATGGGGTAAATGATCCCAAGGACACCTTCCAGCTCACAGTCTATGGTACTTTGAATCAAAGTTCTGTGATGGACCCAAAGAAACAGGCAGATATTCTTCCTCTACATCTTAACCAAAAGGATGGATTATGAGAGCAATCTGCTACCAAAAAATTCCTCTGTACCAAAGTAGAAGTTTAATACGGTATTTTATTTCATCTTTACAGCAGCACTATGAAAATAGGCACTACTTTTATCTCTATTTTGTAGAAGAGCCAACAATACAAGGTTGACTAATTTGTCCATACTTCACAGAGAGTAAGCAATAGAGCTGGATTTGAGTTCATGCTGATCTGAGTCATAAGCACTATATTCTGCTGATTCCTACTTTTGTGGTGACAGCCCGGAACATCTGTGATATAGAATCATCTCACATGCGGATATACATGTGGAAATACATTGGAACCCCTTACTCTGAAGTGTGTAGTAGGACTCACAGAATTATGAACACAGGGGGAGTTGCAGTAAGATGGTGATGGCATAGCTGGAATTGTGAGATTCTTCGAATGTGAGTTCCCAAAAAGACTCTTACTTTTTTCCCCCCACCCCCCTGCCCACTGCCAGCTGCACTGGTCAGAGGGTCCCACACAGGGCCGGATATTGTGGCCCTGGCTGCTGCTACTTCACTATACATGACTCCCACCCATGCGGGAGTCTCGGGTCATGGCTCCCTCCCTGGCTACATCGTCTCACCCAGCACCCAGCACCAAGTCACCAGTTACCCAGGGGTGCTCTGGGCGCCCACCCCTCAGAGATACCGGTTCCATTTCTGGCTAAAGTTCCCTGTGAGGGGCCCAGGGCCACTCTTGCCACTCACCACCTGCCCTTTGGAGCTTTGGAGCTCCGGAGCTCTGGGATCACCCTGGCTGAGGCACTCAGCATATGACCCCATGCTTGTGTAAGGGAACAGCATATCTTAAGGAGGTGCTGATCAGAGGCTCTCAGCTCCAGGGGAGGGAACTCCTGACCCCCTCCTCCACCCCAGCCCGCTAGTGGAACCCCGGATCCAGTGCCCAGCTGTGCAGCTGATCCCTGGTGCCTCCCATGCCACCACAGTCCATCATAGTGGATCGCCCAGGGACCCAGACGAGCGGAGAGAAAGGATCCGCGAAAGAGAAACTGTCACCTTGACCATTCTCCAGGCAGAGACTTGCACTGCCCCACCCACCTATGAGCAGCACTCACCTTGGTTCCTAAGGTAACGTCGCAAAACAGGAGACAAAGCCCCTCCCCTACACTGAATCAGACAAAGGCAACTAGGCGTCGCAGATCTCCCAGGCAGCAGGCTAAAAAGAACAAACCCAAGCTGCGAATAAATCTAGCTGCCTGCAATGAAAGCAAAGGGGAGAGGCTGGAGATCAGAGCTGAAGAAACTTTAGACACTCAGGAAAGATTCCAGAGCTAGTCTGATTTCTTATTTTGACTTTTGATTTTATCATTTTGACTGTTTGTTTTGCTCACTTTTGTTTGCTTTTTGACTTACACTATCTGTTTGTGGTAGGCAAAATGCATCAAAAGGCATGACTTTATTAGTCTGTCTTTGTGTAGCTACCAGTATTCTTTAGGGAATTTTGCTTGCATGTTTTTTTCACTTCCCTCTGGCCTTGTGTCTCTTTTTCACCTGTTGGTATGTAAGTCTGTTTTTCCTCTCACTCTTCTCTCTGTCTAACTTCCTATTGACCCCCCCCTTCCTCCATTATTTTCCTCTTTTGTACCTCCTTTTGTTCCAGGGACCAAACCTACCTACTGCTGCACAGACAGATTGTAAGGCAGTGGGAAATAGGTTCCAGTGGGCTCATACACTGGTTGGTGGATGCTGGAATCAGCATATAGATTCTGAATCACAGCTTCTCCCTCAATTAAATATCAAAACTGCAAAAAGTACAGCCCACAGCCCACATGCCAACCTCAAAAGTGAACAAAGCCTAGAGGACCCTCATAAGGAAGAACAGGAGACTGCACAAGCGAAGCAAAAGCAACCCCACCTTCCCTGAAAAACAGAATTAAATAAGGGGAGGGAAAGAGGGAGAGAGAGAAAAATCTACACAAATGAAGAAAAACCAAAAGAAGACTATGGGTCTTTCCCAGACCCCTGGGAGGGCAGACACTGAGAAAACTGACTTCAGAATGCAAACAATGAAGAGCCCCCAGAATAACTCATCTCAAACTACAAACCTAGATATCAGGACACTAATGGAGAGATTAAAAATAATTGAGTAGGGACAAGAAGAAACTAGGAAGGAGCTGATAACTGAGATAACAGTAATAAAGAATACTGTGAATGAAATAAATAACAAACTGATAAACATG
Organism: Carlito syrichta; assembly: GCF_000164805.1. NCBI lineage: Eukaryota > Metazoa > Chordata > Mammalia > Primates > Tarsiidae > Carlito > Carlito syrichta. The sequence continues at coordinate 2,210,105 of NW_007259586.1, forward strand.
GAAAGCAGAATTACCCAAGCAGAAGAAAGAATCTCAGAGCTTGAGGACCAAAACATACAACTAACCCAAACTGTTAAAAACACAAAAAACAAGCTCAAAAAGACAGAAGAAAACCTTCAAGAGAGGAGCGATTACTTCAAGAGACCGAACCTAAGAGTAACTGGCCTTCCTGAGGCAGAAAGAGAGACAGAGACTACACTGGAACAAACTTTCCATGAGATTATTCAAGAAAACTTCACTTATCTAATCAGTGATGCAAAAATTCAAACACAAGAGATTCAGAGAACCCCTGCAAGACAACAAATGAGAAGACCAACTCCTAGACACATAATAATTCACCTAAACAAAGTAGGTATAAAAGAAAAAATCCTAAAGGCAGCAAGAGAAAAAGGCCAGATCACCTACCATGGAAGACCAATTAGAATAGCAGTAGATTTATCTACAGAAACCCTGCAGGCTAGGAAAGCTTGGAGCCCTATCTTCAAAGTCCTAAAAGATAAACAATTCAACCAAGAATAACCTACCCAGTCAAGTTAAGCTTCATCAGCAAGGGAGAATTAAAATCTTTCCCAGATATCCAATCCCTAAGAACTTATGCTGCCACCAGACCACCTCTACATGAAACACTTAAGAAAGTACTAAACACGAAGAAAAGGAAAAAAGAACAACGTTCTTCACAAGAGTACAGGAAAAAGAATAAAATACACATGAACCAACCCCAAAACCAAAAGAAAGACAAAAAACTAAGTGGAAGAACAACAACTCTACAAAAACTCTATGATAGGGATGAACTCTCACATTTCAATAATTAGCCTGAATGTGAATGGACTAAATGCACCACTGAAAAGACATAGAATGGCAAAATGGATAAAATACCACCAGGCAACAACATACTGCCTTCAAGAGACCCATCTCACTAGAAAGGACATGCACAGACTCAAAGTAAGAGGATGGGAAACAAATTTTCAGGCGAATGGAACACAAAAGAAAGGAGGAGTTACAATCCTAATTTCAGACAAAATACCATTTAAGCTATCAAAAATTTTAAAAGATACAGAGGGCCACTGCATAATGATAAAAGGTTCACTCCATCAACAAGAAATATCTATCCTAAACATATATGCACCCAACATAGGTGCGCCGACTTTCATAAAGCAGCTTCTAGGAAAACTAAAGAAAGATATTGACTCTAATGCCATCATAACTGGGAACTTTTATACCCCACTCACAACCCTAGACAGATCATCAGGACAAAAAATCAGCAATGAGATCCAGACTCTAGACCAAATGGACTTAATTGATACCTACAAAACACTCCATCCAAAGACCACAGAATACACATTCTACTCATCACCACATGGAACGTAATCTAAGATTGACCACATACTTGGCCATAAATCAAGCACAAGCAAATTTAAAAGGACCGAAATTTTACTACGCAACTTCTTGGACCACAGTGGAATAAAAATAAACATTAACACTAACAAGGTCCCCCCAAAACCAACAAAGACATGGACACTAAACAGCATGATGCTAAACAACTGAGTCAATGATGAAATCAAAATAGAGGTCAAAAGATACCTGGAAACAAATGTAAATGAAGAAACATCTTACCAAAATCTCTGGGACGCCATGAAAGCTGTAGTAAGAGGAGAATTTATATCCCTACAAATGCACATGAAGATAATTGAAGGATCACAAATTAACAGCTTAACAAGCCACCTAAGGAAGCTGGAAAAGCAAGACCACAAAAACCCTAATTTCAGCAGAAGAATCCAGATCACCAAAATAAAAGCCCAATCCAGGACATAGAAGACAAAAAGATAATACAAAAAAAATCAATGAAACAAAAAGCTTGTTCTTTGAAAGGATAAACAAGATTGATGGTCCCCTAGCTAGACTGACCAAGAAAAAATGAGAAAAAACCCAAATAAGCACAATCAGAAACACAAAAGATATGAAGTCACATCTGACCCTGAAGAAATACAAAAGATCATTAGAGACTACTAGGTACACTTGTATGGAAACAAACTTGAAAACCTTAAGGAAATGGAGGACTTTCTGTCATCACACAACCTGCCTAGGTTGAAACAAGCAGAAACTGAGACCCTAAATAGACCAATAACAATCAAGGAAATCGACTATGCAATAAGAAAACTTCCTACAAAAAAAGCCCTGGTCCAGATGGCTTTCCAGCAGAATTCTACAAGACATTTAAGGAGGAGCTGATGCCAATCCTACTGAAGGTATTCCAGGTGATTGAAAAAGATGGAACTCTCCCCAAATCATTTTACAAAGCCAAAATCACATTGATACCCAAACCAGGTAAAGATCCAACAAAGAAAGAGAACTACAGGTCAATATCTTTGATGAACATAGATGCTAAAATTCTCAACAAGATCCTAGCAAACTGGATTCAGCAATACATCTCAAAAATCACCCATCATGACCAAGTAGGCTTCATTCCTGGGATGCAAGACTGGTTCAACATTTGTAAAACCATAAATATAATTAAATACATCAACAAATGTCAAAACAAAAACCACATGATTATATCATTAGATGCAGAAAAAGCTTTTGATAAAATCCAGCACCCCTTCTTGATAAAAACCCTTGAACATCTAGGCATATAGGAAACATGCCTCAAAACAGTAAAAGCCATCTATGAGAAACCCACAGCCAGCATACTCCTAAATGGACAAAATTTGGAAGAATTTCCCCTGAAAACTGGAACAAGACATGGATGCCCACTCTCACCCTTCCTGTTCAACATAGTATTGGAAGTCCTGGCTCGAGCAATCAGAGAAGAGAAGGCAATCAGGGGTATCCAAATAGGGAAAGAGGAAGTCATGTTCTTTCTCTTTGCAGATGATATGATTGTGTACCTGAAAACCCAAGAGAATCTGTCAAAAACCTCCTTACACTGATAAAGGCCTTTGGCAAAGTCTCAGGATACAAAATAAATGTACAAAAGACAATCGCGTTTCTCCACACCAATAATAAACAAACAGAATCCAGAAGATACTCCAGTGAGACTGTGGGTTTACCCATCTGGAGGAGACATCGCTAAGGAAACAGTAATGAGGCTAAGAGACTATCGAATGATTGAATGTATTTTTCATATTGAGGAACATTGGGGAGCAATTATGGTTGGGTAATAAGTAAAAAAACAAAAATAAAGTGATTACTAACTGTTGGAAAAGCAAAAAAGTTGTCGAGAAAAATTAGATATATACTACTTGTTTAAGCTCTAAATAATATTAAAGCAAAAATTATATACAATGAATATTAATTGAACCTATGATTGATCTAATTTTATACTGGGAGCATGAAGGTAGGGCTTGGTTTGTGAATGTGTCTATGTATATATCTGTGTGTTGTGTGTATTTGGGGGTAGAAAGCAGAGTAAAAAAATTGGAATGACTATTTCTATAAGATGAAGTGAATGAATAATATCTAACTTTTTAAAAGTCAGAAATACAAATCTTGTTATTTGGAAATATTGAGATAAATGGAAAAAGAGACATTAAGCATTTTGGAGTACATAGGCAACATGATGAGTCAGAAATGGTAGGTCAAGAGATATTTGTATTTTTAACAATATTTATATAGTATTTGATGAGAATGTAAACTAAAAATAAATCAGAAAATTTAAACGTGGAAATGGGTTTAAAACCCAAAGTGTTTGCCATTTCAGAAATTGTGGGCGTTTTCCAATGTATCAGAAGCCAGATCTCTATAAGAATATCCCAGCCAC